>NC_056725.1:900896403-901061403 GCF_019279795.1 Protopterus annectens | reverse complement strand
TCTCCACCTACTCCATCCTGCCTGTGCTCTCTTCTTCACCTCTCTTCCACACTCAACATTACTCTGAACTATTGATCTCAAGTATTTAAACTCATCCATCTCATCCAGACGGGCATTTTATGTACAATTTTTAAACACTATTCTAGAGCATCCAGTCGTATAACACAGCTTAAATAATTTACAAAGTGTTTTGAAACATAAAACAGATGATTCATATAATTTAATATTATATATGGAACACATGAGGTAAATCAGGCATACAATGACCCATTGAAATTCTGTATGAAACGTTAATGGAAATTTTGCAGATAAAGCCGATGAACAGACAGGTATGGGAATATTGCAAAAACAATCGATGAATCAGAATTGTCACCTAATTCCACAGTAATGTGAGATATCTGGTTTCATACATTTAGTCCATGCTTAAATGTCCTTAACCTTGCAACAAAGTTAGTAGAAGGCTTTTATGGTGGAGCTTTCTTGGGGCCAAGTTGATTTTGATTCAACAGCTGGAGTTCATTCCTGGTGACTTGTGGGCATTGAGTTGTATCTGCCATTTTAGTTGCATTTTCTGAAGCACAGAATTTTTATTTCCTTCTGGTGGGCCCTTTCTAAGATGCCCAAAATGTGGAACTTGAAGCCATTGTGTTCAGGGAAGTCTATGCAGTATTTTGCCAGTGGATGTGTAAGTCTTTTAAGCCTTATGTCAGAAAGATTATGTGCAATTCTTCTTTTGAAGGTACTGATTGACTTTTCTATATAAAAAGCATTGTGGGTATTACACTGGGCTTTGCATATCACAAATGCAATTACAATTACCTGTTAAGGTGCTCCACATTCTTTTCCTTAGCACAGGGCAATCAAAATGGTTTGAGCTGCTGAGGATTTGGCAGAAGCTACCATTAGGAGGCCCACAACCTTAGGTACCCCTGTTGTTAATATCAGGTTTGCCCTAGATTTCTAGCCAGCCCCTCACACTGTCGTTGTTTTGGAAACAAAGGTAGGGCGGGGCCCTGGGATTTTTTCCACTTGCTTGATATCTGTTTTAATGCCCCAATTCACATTGATCACTCTCCTGATTTCCTTATAGTCTTTACTGAAATTCATGACCATACTTTATTTTCTGTCCTGTCTCTTGAGGCTTCCTGGAGGGTCACAAAGTGTTGAGTCATTGCTTTTTTTAGGGTTTTAATTGGATCTAAGATTATTCTTAACATGGTGTTGCTGTATCCTCTAGCAAGGAAGCCTATTGCCAAGTTCCAGAGGTTGGTGGTGAAATCATTTGTTACCTATGATACTCTGGCTAATCTAATCCCCTGTGACTTGATCACATTCCTGTTCATAATCTGCAGGTGCAAGCTGTGGTTATGTAAAAGTATGTTGACCCTTGTAGGTTTTCTGTACAACTTATTGCTAACAGTTCCCCACTGGCTTCCTTGGAATCTGTTATGCCCAAGACATTGATTGTGGTTTTACTGTGGCAAGTAGTAAATTAGAGGAATCCAATGGTGTTGATATAGTTATAAAATTTCTCCACAGACTTTTCATCCTTTTTCCCGATGAGGAAATTGTTGTCAATAAAATGCAAATAACACTTTATGGATTTCTGGTAGACATTATTGTAAATTCAATAATTTTCTTACTTTACAAGTGATGCATTAACTAGGCAGCTATGCGGCGGAACTGCCTGAAGTAGCAGTGATTAAAGTAGAAGTAGTTTTTCCTTAGCGGTTTTCCCAGTATTTCTGTTTCACCAGGTAAGGCCACTCTATCTTTAACGCAGGCTTTTGTGATTGGTTGTAAACAATAGTCATGTGAGAGCACTGTGTACAGTACTTCTACATCAATGGTGACCAAAATAGTGTTGTTACTGACAGGGATACTGCATATTTTACTCAAAAAAGTTAAACAGAGTTTTTGCACCTTTAATGTGTGTTAAGGTGATAGTTTATCACTTTTGTCAAATAGCAAAGTAAGCCTCCAGTCCTGCACTTTTGTTACATGAATATAATATATAATAAAAAATATGAAAGTGAGATTACACAGTTTCTTTGGTGAACAAATATGATCTCCATGGTGAACTGGTATAGGTAACCTCAGTGTGCCTGAGGTTCAAATATTGTACACAAGTAATCTAGTTCTAAGGGAACTTGTCACCAGTTAGAGACTACTCTCCAACAAACACATGGCATCATCATCAGGTCAGTGCTACAGTACAATGGATATACGGATTCATCACGTGGCAGGGCATTCAATACTGCAGTGTGAGCCATCACATGAGTGTCCTTGTCAACCTTAGTGTTACAATGGCAGTTACCCTAATTTGTGTGTCATGTTGCATCATTCTGACCCTGTAGAAATGGCAAATGCTATGCTGACACAATGCTATGCACGTTAGTAGTGTATGACATGTCTGATGATACTGTTTTATAAATTACATGAAAGAATGTAAAACTGTTATGCCATAAGATATATCTTTTCACATGTTCACTAAGTTTTGCTATGTTGAAGTTCAGATGGATCACTATTTACAGCTACTTCTATATAACACACCTGTTCATACTTGTGTTATACCAGCATTTGTTAATATCTGCTATGTATCTACTATTGGGTAAGCCTTGGATTAGTACTATTATGCCATTTCATTGTTGTATGCCAGTATTGCTTGCATAGGTATACATCAGATGGTATACCTGTATTGAATTTGGCACATTATTGTGGTTACTGCTACTGCATATACTTTACCATACCCTGCGTGTGCATTTTCATAGGTTCATAGGTCCACAGGTGTGTACTGGGCTAATGGCCCTGGAGCCTTTACAAGCCTAGCCCATAGGATTACTCTGGCATCTTGCCACCCGACCTTAATTCCTAGTGGGTCTGTCGAGTACAGTCACTGGAGTGATCCCCGGGGTGAATTTTTTATTTCCCATATACTCATCAAATTTCTCTTGAAGAGGGTCAGTGAGGTGCTCTGTTTGACATGTATGGGAAGTTTATTCCATAGCATGGGCAGTCTCTGGGTTATGAACCTGTCCCTCCAGCTTGTTCTGTTGATTGCGGTAATGAGGTTGAGGTCTCTGAAGTGTATGGCACGGAGGGATTGGGATTTCTTTAGATGCAGGATTTCTAACAGAGCTGGTTCAGACATGGATTTGTAAGTCAAGCAGAGATCGCCTCTAAGTAGGTGATATGACGCAGAGAATAGTTGGATTTTTTTTAGTCTGTCCATAAAAATATAAAAAATGGAAAAGACATCAAACTGTAACTTTGAAAACTGAAATAAACAAGCTGAACAGACAAATTAAACACAGTGTGAGACAAGATAAAAAAATGAAAAAAAAAAAAGTATGCACAGTTATTAAGCATAATAGAAAACCATTTTATGGATATATACGCTGTGGTAGGAGTTAAGATATGCAAAGTAATAAACTGAGTAGATTCTAGAATTTATTCTCAAACTAAACTGATTATAGATATATTTACAAAATCTTATGCAAAGCAGTATGACTCCACAAAGGGGGCAATAAATTGTTATATTAACATTCAATTAACTTCAGATACTGAAATTAATTTTGAGTGTGCTGGAAAAGAACTATGCAAACTAGACCCAAACAAAACATGAGGAGAATACAGAATTAGTAATAATGACCCAAGAATACCTCAATATGAATTTACAGTACCATTATATCTATTATTCACTAGGTCATTTAAATATGGGGATAGTCCTCAAGATTGCATACATGCACTTGTGAAACCCACCTTTAAGGGAAAGAGGAACAAACAAACCCAGTCATACAGACTCATATATTTATTTTGATGTTATTAGAGAAGGTTATTTTGGATAAATTATCGTCAGAACTGGAATGGCTGGAACTTGAAACCATGTATCAGCATGCATATGTTGAAAATAGATCTATAACCACCTGTAACATGATGTTCTATAATAACACAATAACACTTATAAATGAAAAATTGTGCTGTGATGTAATTTATATAGACTTAGCTTCAGCTTTTGAGAAGGTCACACACAAAACACTTATCAATAAATTAGAACAACTAATATTGATATAATCTAGATAAAATGGATAGCATGGCTTACAAATAGGATATGGCAAATATCATACAGCAATTGGACAGGTGAAATTCTTGGTTACAGTCAGTCTATCCCACAGGGCTCTGTCCTTTGCTCATACTTGCTTAGAATGTATCCTTTAGATCTTTTTTATCTGAGGTGTTCCACTGTCTGTATACAGATGACTGGAAATTGGGTAAACTGATTACATGTTAAAAATATGACACATCTCCAAAAGAACTTGACAAATTGACCATTTGGGCACAGGAAAATAATATGCTGATAAATCATCTAAAACTAAGCAAATTGTATTTGGGAGACATAGACTGAAATGTGAATATTTAATACAGCACAGAGAGAGTGAAACTAGTTTTGTTTAAGGACATGGGTATATGGGTAGATTCAGCCTTGAGTTTTTCTAATCATATCAACTAATTGATTATTGATATTTATAGGTTGGACAAAATATTTATAAAGTATAGAAAACAATAAATTGCGAAATCAATGTTTTTTAGTTGCATTAGAATCAAACTTGAGTATGGAATAACACTATGGAAATCTTTATAAGAAAAAAAGCATGAGTGAATTGGAAAGTGTACAGAGGAAATCTACCAAGGCAATCCATGGATGTGAAAATTTAAGTTGTTATAAAATACTAAAAGAACAGCCTTTTTACAGTACCTCGCACAGACATTTAAGAGGAGACATTATTCAGTTATATAGGCCATTTAGAGACAACTACGTCTAGGAATGTTTGGGGTTATCAAAAAGTAGCAGAAAAGCATCAGACAACCAAAGTAAAAGGTTATATAGGAATGAGAGGCGTAATAATTGGTTTTCTGAAAGAGTAGCTGATGCATGGAATAGTCTACCAAACTACATTAAAACAAGCACAAGTGTAGATATTTTTAAGAGCAACCCGAACACTAATTACGAGAATAACTCAGTATATTAGCAGGCTAGAAGGGCATTATTGCCTGAGCCTGAAATATTTGTATGTAAGTATGTATAAGTTATTTCCTTGAAGATTGTATGAGACCCCTGTTACTGATAGTTAAGGCACAGCCTAATGTTTCCACAGCTGTTTTAGACATATAGAAGGAATTAAATTAGAACAAGACTGGTATTATGTACTGTACATTAGATGTCAGTTCTCTCTACATGGCTAGTCCACATGAATATGGCTTACAAGCAGGGGCGGCTCGTGGCATCGGACTGCCGGACTGCAGCCCCCTCAGCTCAAAAAAGAAAATGCAATAATAAATGAAAAGAAAAGTACCTTTTTTATTTTTTAGTTTAAAAACAAATTTGTAGGTCTCTCCGAGTCCGCGACTCGGAAGTACGCCAAGATCGCACTGTAACCGCCTCGGGTTGCGGCGGTTTTAAATAGATTTTTTTTTTGTTTTCATTGCAGCCCAGGGGAGTAATTAAGGCATCATTGTGATGCCCAGAAGTCTATGCGGTTCCAAACCGCATAGAATTGGAAGGGGCTCGGACTGCGACGTCCGCAGGCACGTCATGACGTGCTTGCTGGGCTAAATGCTTCTGATTGGTTGTCGCTCTCTTCCCGGGCTTTATGTGCTGGGAAAAGAGCGAGAATCAATCAGTCAGTTGTGGATTATTTCGTGACCGTCAAACGGGATTAGGAGTGTTACTTTCATTTTGAAGCACAGTTGACACCAAGTTGTATACTTTCAGGTAGTGTGTGTGTTTATGTGACAGATGAACTTCAGGGTTGTGCAGAGTTTTTATTTATGAAGCAGGAAGCAGCAGAGTTTACTGTTACTTTCATTTTGAAGCAGAAAGCAAAGTTGAGACCAAGTTGTTTCTTTTCAGGCAGAAAGCACAGTTGAGACCAAGTTGTTTACTTTTAGGTAGAGTGTGTGTGTGTTTATGTAATGGTCGAACTACAAGTGAGTGCAGAGTTTTTATTTATGAGGCAAGCTGAAGCAACAGAGTTGAGTTTACCGTTACTTTCATTTTGGAGCAGAAAGCACAGCTGAGAACAAGGTGTGTGTAAAGCACAGCTGGGACCAAGTTGTGTACTTTTCATTTTAAAGTTCAGGTACTGTGTGTGTGTGTGCAGAAAGCAGAGCTTATACACAAGTTGTTTATGTAATGAATGACGGACATACTTCAAATGTGTATGCAGAGTTTTTCTTTATGAGGCAACTGGGACCAAGGCAAGCTGCCACAGCAGAGTTTGCCATTACTGTCAGTTAGCTGCCAAAGCAGAGTTTACTTTCATTTTGAAGTTGAAGCAGAAAGCTCAGTTGAGACAAGGTGTGTGTGTGTGTGTGTGTGTGTGTGTGTGTGTGTGTGTGTGTGTGTGTGTGTGTAAAACACCCCATGTAAATATAACTGGTGGCTAGAGACAAGCTCAAACCCTGTACCTTGCATGAAGATAGCAACAGCCTGAATTCTCTACCCATAGCCACTTGTGAAAAATTTTCAGGTTTTTGCAACATTTCTGTTCTGTACTCTTCCTCATAAAATCTGTGTTTTTTTTTCTGGAATGATAGATGGGAATTTCAGACTTCATATTCTTCAGAAGGCACATGTAACACAAAACATTTTATTCCAGCAATTTTCTAAGTTTATAAGATCAATATTTGAAATGTGCCCCTATTTTGGGGCTGTATTACCCCATTATTCATTTTGTCCAGGTTTTTGTGCTAAGAGGTTGAGAGCTATGGTGAGAACTGAATAGGTTTGGGGGCTGTATTTGCCCATTATTCACTTTGTCTGGGTGTTTTGTGCTAAGAGGTTGAAAACTGTGGTGAGAACTGAATTCACTAAATGATAGCCATTTAAGTTTCAGTCTTCCCATCTCTGCAGAAACAGCTAATTTGGCATTGTGGTATGTAGCACTGACTGGGTCTGTGATTCAAGACTTGGCAGTGAAATGCATGGTGGTAACATGGCATTTTATTCTAGCAACTTTTCAAGAATATACAAGCAATGATTAAAATGTGTTCCTGGTTTTTGGGCTTTTGCCCCCCCCCCCCCACACACACACACACACACACGCACACAATAAATTTTGGATTTTCCAGATTTCTTGTGCTACAAAATTGAGATATACAGTTGAGTGTCAAGTGGATTTTACAAGGAACTGAGAGCTTCAGGGGAAAAGACGTTTAGTGCTGCGTATGCTGAGTCTGCTTGCTTTGTTAATAGTGCAACAGGTAATGTACTTGCCTTTGATGCAGAAGTCTGTGGGTTCTACTCAAACAGTATGTAGATGCATTGCTGATACTGTTCTGTGTTATACTTTTAAAGGGGGTGGATGCTGCAGTCCTGAGAATGTCCTCTTTGGCGGAGATACCTAGTAACTATGAACCTGTTATCAGTTTGCCTTCCAGTCCGTATTACAATATTACTAGCTTATCATTTTTAGTGTAACATAGGCAATGTATTCATCAAGGGCAACAGGCCATTTATTTGTAGATGAAACAATGAAATATAAAGTTGTTTGCTAGCAGCAACCTTGTCATTAGTTGCAGATCTCTTTAATGTGGAATTATTTAGATGACTGGTGGATTGTAGAAGTTTGAGTAGACTTTTTAATGGAAATGTTCTGAATTGGGCAGTTTTGTCATCATTGGTGCATGCATTTTGTTTCATTGTTTACTGGAAAAATGTTCAAAACAATAAATTTAAAACGCCCTCTAACAACTGTGTTGTATTATACAATATAATTTAATACAATCAGGAAGGTGTACTTTTCATGTGCAAGGGGCCTATGATTTGAAAACCATCCAAAGTTAATCTGTATCTGCCACTGACCAGATGTATTTTCTTTGAATGTGGGTTTCAATGCTGTTTTAATGAATATGAGTTTCAAGGGCAGAGAAGTTTTAATGCTACATCTATTTTCATTGTGAGGCTGCATTTCTTTGTTTAGCAAATGTCTATTGGTGTTTGTGCTATAAAATATAAAATAAAACTTTTAAATGAAATCCAAATCATCGTAGAAGTAAAGCAATATGCACATTCCAGTGTTTATGGTAAATGGGGCAAAATAACCAAGTAATGGGACATTGGAATGGCTGCAGGTGAGAGGCCCCATTCAACCTTAATTTTGTGATGAGGGAAGGGTGGCAAACTCAGAGACAGCCCCAGCTGAACTAGACCTCTCAACTGTCCAGATTTTCACAAAATAAATAGATTTTTTGCTTATTTTTGGTTTGTTCCTCATAAAATTTGTGGTTTTCTTGAAAATCATTTAAGAATGAAGTTGCTAAATAATGAAACATTTGAGTTGCAGACTTCATACCCTTCAGACAAATGATTGCTAAAGCAAGACCTGTTATTATATCAACAAAGTTTATGCAAGAGCAATTTTTAATACTGTTTATATGTTCCCCCAATATGTTTGGCCTTGTCCAGATTTTCTGTGTTAAGAGTTTGAGAGGTATGTGCAAATAAATCGCTTTATAGAACTGGGTACATCCAAACCTCTCAACTGTCCCCAATGTTGGCTCAAAGTGTTCCTCTCCCCCTAATAATCCCTCCACAAAATGGCAAATTTGGAAGATATCTTGGAGTGTTTACAATTAATAAGTAATTGTAATTATCAGAGTTATAGATTACTTTTAATTTCAGAAATGTATGTAGATTCTTATTTGTCAGCTGCTCAAGTTAACGATACTAATATTAAAAAAAGAGTCCCTTCTTTGGCAGGTTCCCAGCTGTATTGTGTGGTTATTTTATATTTTTTCATCACATTTTTGGTTCGTTTTTCATAAAATTTTGTTTTTCTAGCAAATTAGTGACAAATTATTAAAGATTGAAGTTAGAAAATAATGACAGACATTTGAGTTTCAGATTTCATACCCTTTAGAAAAATCATACTAATGCAATACCTACTATTGTATTATCTTTCTAAGTTTATTAGAGCAATATTTAAAATTGTCCTTATTTTTGGGCCTTTGTCCCACTTCTATTTATGGCTTTGTACAGATTTCTTGTGCTGAGGTTGATGTGTCAGGGCCATCACCGTCAGCCAGAGACATTTCAAATTGTGACATACTTGTTGTATCCCACTCCTCCATGTAATGACTCTGGATGTGTCCAAGCAAGGCAAGGAACAGTTATGCAGTGTAAGTCATCCCCAATCCAAGGTAGGCACAAGTACTACAGTGGCTTTTCATCTGTCCTTTATTTTCAGATGTCATGGATTTCTGTCTTATTTTATACTGTTCATTTATGCTTCTTCTTATTCAGAAAATGCATGTTGTTGCAGTACCTGTTGTTGTGTGTTTAAATAGCAATGCTTTAATGACCATCATTTAAGCTTGTCTGAGATTGTAAGATGTAAGTAAGCTTAAATAAGCATACTGTTAAAGAATTACCAACACTGAAAGCCTTTTTGTTGTTGCCATGCAGAGAATATTTACATAACTAGATAGCGTGTAAGCCTTAGGTATTGAAATGCATATGACAATATTTGTAATAAAGGACAGGATTATAGTATTTTCAGAACCTCATTACATTTGTTGGAGACTTGCAGTCATCTTTTACAGGCTTTACCCGTAAACTAAACAGAATGTCAATCTATCATGTGTGGTCCATAACCTGTGCAGTAATCCTTTAAGCAATTTATCCTGAGCTTGTTTCTTATTTGCTGTTCATTTTGTACTTTGATCATGTTTACCCTGTGAAACGAGTAGATAATTGTTGTTAATCAGCAGGTCTTTTTTGGATAAGAAACATTTTTATAAGTTGGGGTATCACAGAGATTGCTACTTTCAGCATGTTACTTGGTACTTTTATAGAGCTGAATATAAATTATAATTAGAACTGCAGTGGAAGGATAAGTGGTTTGAGTTGAGTGCTGCTTATTTTTTTATACTTGATTTTGACTGGCATTCCAGTAATATATTTAAAAGGTAATTTATTTTTTCATGCCTCACAACCTTTTTGTTTCCATCTAGATATTGAGTAAGCTGTCATGTAGCAAATGCATTTAAATATTTTTTTTCTTCTACACTTCAGTTTGTCTTGATTGGACTCTCATAATGACGGTTTGGCACCCAGGGCAGCGTATTTTTAGCATAGTTCCACAACTTTTTTGCTGGCCACACCCCTTCTCATTGACCACACCCATTCAGCTGTCTCCTGCAGCCCCCCTTTGATTTGAAGTCACCAGCTGCCACTGCTTACAAGCATTGTGATTCTGGTTTGAAAAAGCCAATATTTATACAGTATATGAGAATTTAATGATTTTGTTCAACAATTTATAGAGATGGTCTTGACAATGAAAGACTTTTCTTATGACAATCAGATATATCTCCAGTTAAAAGATAAATCAATGGGATGGCATTTTCACATTTGCAAGCAGACTTATTTGTCAGGCTCTTAGAAGAAATTTATATCTTAGACATTACAGTCTCTGAAGTTTCTCATTTGATGGCACATTGGTTAAGTTTTTTGGATGATTGCCAAGTGGTGTGGAAAGGAAGCAGGTAGGATATAACCGATTCCATATTTTTTAAATGCAAATGCCTTCATAAAATTTTACATTGAAAAGAGATTTATTTGTTCACAATGAATTTTCGAGATGTGGAGGTCATGAGACTTGTAGATGCATCCATGACAACCACTGTCCATAAGAAACAGTTTTCAAAAAATTCCTTACTTCCCAATAATAGCGCCCATCCTAAATATATAAAGAGGCCTTTATCTAAATATCAAATCCAAAACAGCCAGCAATTCAACACTCCAGTGAAAGGTTAAAAGGATTTTATTAACTCAAGTAAATAGAACAACCAGACCAGTTTCGGCCATAAGTTAAAATGCATTGAGAAAGGCTTATGGCCGAAACTGGTCTGCTTGTTCTAGTTACTTGATTTAATAAAATGTTTTTAACCTCTCAATGGAGTGTTGGAGTGCATGCTGTTTTGGATTTGTTACTTGCTGTATGTTGGGCCATTGCACTTGCCGTATGAATGGAAGTTCACTGTTTACTGCTTGCCTTTACCTAAATCTCAGTTTACTACAATAAGAAGGACTTGTAGTGCTGAATTTCAGTATGAACAACAGTGAAAAGGACTGACTGATAGATTTACAGCCGGAGAATATCACAGAGATGAGGTAGTTAATGTTAAAATATGGTGGAACAAATTGAAACAAATTAACTTTTCTGCTATTAGGAGAAGCCATCTCATACAGATACTCTTATGTTTTGTATAGAATATGATACAAACACTTTTAAAATTCAAAGCATTATCCTAAACCATTGGCCCATGTTACTGATGGACATGACATTAGCCTCAGTACTTCAAGAGAGATGTTTGGTCAGAAGAAAAGTAAAATGTGAGGCAAAGTTAGTCCTCTTTCAAATATCCTAGTGAGAAGAAAGTTCATAGGTTCATAGTTGCATACTAGGCTAAAGACCACTAGGGCCCTTATAAGCCTAGTCATGCAACACAGATGTGGCCCAAAAATTTGATTTATATAGGGGTGATTAACTGACTGTTTCTGTCCATCAGAGACATAGGCACCAGATCAAGGGGGAATTTCTGATTACTCATCCATTGGTTCAAGTTGAGCTTAAATGATGATAGGGAGAAACCTTGCTTCACATAGATGGAGAGCCTATTCCAGAGAATCTGAATTTTCAGAGACACATATCTGTCTTTCCAACATGCCATATTTGTGTCACAAGAAAAAATTAGATCTTTCAGTCTAATAGTTCTGATGCTGCTTGTTTTGCAGATGTGCAAATGACTCATCATAAATAGGGTGCAAGGATGCTTTGTATGCCAGGCAAAGATCAGCTCCTAAATGTCTGTATGACACTGAGTAAAGAGAGAGATAGACAGGGCTTTGAGGTAATCAGCATAGGACATTTGTTTACTCCTTGTATTCTTTTTATAGGCTCATAGGTTCATAGGTAGGTACTAGGCTAATTAACTGATCTTCTGTCAAGAAGAGCCAATGAAGTGATCCCAGGGGTGTGTTTTCTGTTACCCTTCCACTCGTCAAGGTTTCTCTTGAAGAGTGTAAGTGAGGGGCTCTGCCTGATGTAATTTGGAATTTTGTTCCAATGCATGGGGAGTCTCTGTGACAGGAATCTATCCCTCCAGCATGTTCTATTTATTGTCGTGGCAAGGTTTAGCTCACTAGAGCGCGTGGTTCGCAGTGACTTGGATTTCTTTAGGTGGAGCATGTCCATCAATTCTGAGTTGGATATGGCTTTGTAAGTCAGGCAGAGATCACCTGTGAGTAAGCGATATGCCACTAAGTACAGCCAGAGTGTTTTCAGTTGGGCTGCATAGGACATATGTTTGAGACCAGTAATCCTCTTGGTGAGGTACTTTTGTGGTCTTTCCAGCTGTTGGAAGTGTCTTGTGAGGTACATCCCAAATGGGGCATTGTACTCTATGATGAGTCTAATGAGTGACAAGTAGAGGGGCACTATAACCTCTTTATTTCTAGATGTGAACCCTTTAGTAATTAGATGGGCCACATAGAAGGATTTCCTAACTACATTGGCACTATGATTGTCAAAGGAGAGATTACTATCTACCTGGGTCCCCAGATCTCTTATTACCTCTTCTGTATTAAGGGGGCTGCCACCTATGTGGTAATTCATGGGTGTTTTGTTTTTCCCAAACGGGATGACTACACATTTTTTGGCATTTAGCTTGAGGCCATGACTTTGACACCAGGTGTTCGTCTCAGTAAGGCCCTTTTGGAGGATGTCCATGTCAGCCAGAGAGTCAATTATGGCTCCCAGATTGCAGTCATTGGCGAACTTGGTTAGCCATAGTCCTGTTGTGTTTGCCTGTACTTCTGCGAAGTATATGCCGAACAGTAGGGGTCCCAGGAACGAGCCTTGCGGGACACCACTTGTGACTGGTTTAGAGTCAGACTTACAGCCCGCTATGCTTACCATGTGAGTTCTGTCTGTAAGCCAGTTGGCAACCCATCTCGTGACGTAGGGGTTTATGTTCAGGCTGATGAGTTTTTCTGTAATACCTAAGTGGGGAATGGTGTTGAAAGCCTTGGCAAGGTCAAGGTAGCCTGTGCGAACCACCTTTCCCTCATTTATGGCCTTGGTGACTGTCTTGAAGAAGTCAACCAGGTTTAGTAGGCATGACCTGCCCTTAACAAAGCTGAACTGGGTCGGGTCAAGTGTTTGGAGGTTCCCAATGTCTTTGTTAATGAGTTCCATGATGATGTGCTCCATAGCCTTGCAGACCAGGCTAGTCAGGCTTATGGGGTGATAGTTACCAGGGTCAGTTGTGGCCCCTCCTTTGTGGAGAGGAATAACCATTGCAGTGCACCATTCTATGGGCACATAGCCTGTGGAGAGGCTGAGGTGGAACAGTATGTTTAGGTGGGGGATTAGTTTGTTCTGTAGTTTGTGCAAGACGCAGCCTGGGGCACCTTCTGGTCCCATTGATGCTGTGTTTTTTGGTTTTGAAAGGGCTGTTTTCTCCTGTGCATCTGTGATTTTTGGGACACTACACTTTTCCGGTATTGTTGTGGGCCCTTTTGGAGGTGAGAGGGGGGTGAAGTTTGCACTGAATCTATCTGCCAGGATGTTGGCAATATCAGTAGGTTCAGTATATTTTGTGCTATTTTGCACTAGTTCACTGCATATCTGCGAGTTGCCACTTAGATTCTTAGCATAGCTAAAGAAGGCTTTGTGGTTATCTTTTGAATCCTTGGCTATTTTTCTTTCAACGTTAGCCTTGGATGATTTCATGAGGGACCTCAGTTTCTTACTGATACTGATCAAGGATGTCTTTCCTTCTTGGGATTTGCTTTTTTTCTGAACTAGTTTCCTTCTTCTATTGTATAGCCTGTTTATTGCAGGGGTCCACCAAACTGGTTTCCTTCTCTTAGAGGAGTGAGTCTTGGTTTTGCTATGGATGGCATGATCCATGCATCCTTGTAGGTGCTCATAGAGTGCATTTGTAAAGGTTTCTGCATCTTGGGCAGTGTTATCCTTTAGCGTGGGGGCTGTGAAACTTACCACCTCTGTCTTAAGTAAGGTGAAGTTTGCTTTAGAAAAGTTTTTTACTGTGGTTTCCTTAGTTGGGGGTGGTGGGGTGTGAACATCCAGAGTGATTAGTTTATGGTCTGATCTAACCAGTGACGGGTTGACCTCTGGTGTGGAACACCTGTCGCATATGTTGGTGATGACCAGGTCCAATATGTTTTCACCTCTGGTAGGGGAGTTTACCAGATGATCCAGGGCATTTGAGTTGATGAATTCCAGGAAGCAATGGGCCTGGGAATTTGTACTCGAGTAGTTTTCCCAGTGAATGGCAGGGTAATTGAAATTGCCCAATATCAGGGTGTTTGATATGACCTTCATGTTTTCCAGTGTCTCCAGAAAGGTGGAGTGGTGGCCCTGGTTCATGGAGGGTGATCTGTAGCAGGCCACAATTTGCACTGCAAATTTGCCTGATGTTAGTTGCACATGGATGATCTCAGAGGTATCATGTTACGCCACTAATCTGGAGGTGTAGGCATCCTTGATAAATATAGATACACCCCCTCCTTTTTTTTGTTTCGGTCTGTGTTCTGTGGCCAAAACATGTGGTATGAGTTGTAGCTCGGTAGTGCTGGGGTGCTCTCTGGAGCCTTGAACCAGGTTTCAGTTACTGCACAGATGTCCATGTTCTCCATACTGATGAGTGCTTCGAGCGCGTGCATTTTTGGATTTAAACTCCTGGCATTGAGTAGCATAACCCTCAGTGTTTTGTTAATTGTGCTGTTTTCAGAGGTGGGTTTGACTTTTGAGCCTTGCCTAAAAAAGGCACTATGGGGCAGCAAGAGCCTTGGCCAGTATTCAAAAGCCTAGGGGTGACAGGTGAAAGCCGTCTCTTGCGAAGCAATGCGGCTTGTCGATTAATACTAAAACTGCTGCAGCAAAGTAGTCAAAAAGTGTTTGCAAACCCAGGCTCTGTTGTGAGCAGGAAATCTGATTTATCAATGAATTTATTTTTTGGACAACATCTGTGTTGTTTTTTTTTTTTTTTTTTTTTTTTTTCCATAGGGGACCATTTGTATAAGTTTGTGCATCTAGTATATTATGTATGTGTAGGCCTACGATAATGGGGAAGGGGGGGGGGGTAAGTTTGACATTCTGAGCACAGATTAACTGTCCAGTAACAAACAGAAGGGCTTGCTGCAAAGAAAATCAGACATTGGGCTGAATAGTATGGCTGCAGTAGGAACGATAGAAATATTAACTCTGAAGGGAGTAGCATTAAAATCAATCAATCAATAAATAAACCAATGAGCATATACAGTAGAAGATATTTAGAGACAAAACTATCATCAGTTTAAAAAGTATATGCATATAGATCTGCTAGTTAGGTGGACTAATTTGAATTCACAGAAAATCCATTAGTCTGTGTGTGACAAAAGGAAGTATTGCCAGCACATCTATCTGGAAGTTTGTAAATAATCATATATCATTTGTAAATATCAACATAATTCATATGCCTGTGTTACAAATGTATTAGAACTGTATGTGGTCTGTATCTCAGTGACTGAGTCATATCAAATTGCTGGTACAGAAGTGTGTACTGAAAAGGTTGGTAAAGTACTGAACTTAAAGATTTATCCACAGTGTGCCCTACTGGAAAAGAACAGAAATGTATATAAACTATTGTAGCTGTGTAAATGCATATATTTTAACAGTAGAACCTGGAATATAGAAGGTTAACTTGCAAAACTTCAGAAAAATAGTTAAATTAAATTATTTTATAACTGCATCATAAAATATGGTTTCAATACAGCAAGGAGACAGGATGTTAAAAACTAGGGAGCCTTCTGTGTTGTTTTTTAAGTGCTTTATTGTTTTATGCCTTCCAGCAGCTGCAGAGATCTAAGGGCTATGTATTTTTCACAGGTAGATGCTAAAGACTGGCAGTTTCTAGCAATGGGGTTTTAGCTTGGGAACTAAAGTAAAATGACAAGAAGTGATGTCATCCTGCAATTAAACCCAGTGGTAACATTTGAGATATTAATTTAGGAACTCTCCAAGAGAGACAGAGTATTTTGTATTTTGTCTTTGAACTGACAACATCAGCTAGATCATCCACTCACCACATATGTTTGCTCTGTAAGTAAGTTAAAGAGGATAAAGTAATTTCTTTTAGATACAGTTAGAAATATAGTGAAGTATTGCTTAGATGTTTTCTTTATTTATTTGAGACTGTCCTGCAATGTTGTTTTAAATATTTCCTGTCATTTTGAACTCTGACATAACCATGGTTGTTTATTGAGCATTTTCTTGTTCTTTTATTATTCATTATTAAATACATTTAAACCTGTCATTGTGGCTGATATCTGTGAGACATATTTAAGTTCTGAGCGTACTTGCATATTTATTTGGTGACACTCAGAGACACTCCAAATAGCCTTTCTCTTGGTCAAACTACCATTTGGATTAATAGTAACATTACACAGTAACATTGGACACCCTTTGTTAAGGGCCTTAAAGTAGCTGATAAAGAGTTGACTGGTGGCAGTAATAACTACCTTATAGTCTAGGCAAAATGGAGCATAGCTAGTAAACCTGTGCCAGCCTTTCCCAGATGTGGGTATGTGTGTTTGTGTATAAATCAAATCTCAAAGACTGTGTTTATCAGCTTATTGGGCAGGGACAAGGAGCACTGGTTGGACCCCGGAGAGAGGGTGCTGGAGGTTTTGGTTTGGCCACTCAGTTGTGATCTCAACTCTATAGCTGTGCCAGTGGGGAGTCTTATTGGGGATCTGGAGAAAAGGGAGAAACCAGCCCCAGCCTAACTGTGGTCTTTGTGTGCTCTTAAGGGAAATTGCACTTTGCTGTGTGTGTACTTGTCATTCTCCCATTGTGTACATCCCCCACTGTTGCCAGTGGTGAGGATTGAGGCTGCTTGATTACTGGGCCAGTGGTGGGGTGTCACATATTAATTGGTGGCAGTGGTGGGATGTCATATATTAATTGGTTGGCAGTGGTGGGATATCAACATATTAGGATTCAGTGGTGTGGATATTGAATTCCTGTAGCCTGAAAACAGTGGTCACAGAAAAAGGTGTTTGTACTTTCAATCAGCCACTCAATGAAGGTTCAGAGTTTCAAATCACAATAGTTATATATTTTTTGTTAACTTAATTAGTCAGGTAGAGCAGACAAGAATGTCAGCAGAAGAGCATGGCAAGCTGACAAGGAGCTTGGCTGAGATGTACCAAGACAAAGGACTGGTGCATGCCAACCTGACTAAAGCAGAGATGAATCCAGCCCTAGTCACAGCTGCATCACAGACCAGTAACCAGGAAGACAATCAGACTGGGCTTGGAGATGTACAACTCTCAGAAAATGGACAGTTCACCCTTTCCACAGAGGACTTAAAAATTAATCTGGAGTTAAAGATACTTGCATTGGAGGCCAAACATTTGGGAATAGAATCAGCAGAGAGACTGTGATGTCTGGAGACTGAGGAAAATGAGAAACTGCAAAGTCTGGAAGATAAGGACAAGGAGAGGCAGTGGCAATATGAAAAGGAGATGCCGACTCTTCACCAGGATCATGGAGGTAATGGAGAAGGGAGTAACTGAACCCCAGTAGGAACACATTTCAGTAAATTTCTTCCACAATTTACAGAGGGGGATCATTTTGACAGTTTTATTCATATGTTTGAAAGGGTATGTAAACAGTGTAATGTTGACCAAGGGCTCTGCGTATGGGTTCTCACCCCTTTACTCCATGGTAAAGCTGTAACTGCTATTACTAAATTGTCTGATACTGATTGCTTGATATATAATACTGTTAAAAATTGTTTATTAGAGTGTTTTAAGTTAACACCTGAAGCTTATATAAAAAAAAAAGTTTCGTTAGCATAGACACAAGACAGATGAAAGTGTGTGTGAATGTGTGTGTGAATATATTGCTGAGTTAAACACTTATTTTCATAGGTGGGTGAGTGGGTGTCTGGTCACCACTCTTGAAGGGCTGGCAGACCTTTTTGGTGAGGGAACAAGCCCTTAGCACTTTGCCTGAGGACATGGGAATCTTGTTAGCAGATAGGCAATGCAATAATAATGCAGATAACTTGGGGAAGAATGGAGACCTATACTTAGCAAGCAGAGCATCACTGCACAGGAAATGGATATCCAGTGCTGCTCATAGGTCTAAGGGAACCCATGGTGGGCAGCCTAAACCACCCCAACAGAGTCCACCGGTAGTGGGCCCATGTAGCATATAGATGTTCACAGAGGCAAGGTGTGGAACAAAAGGTGGGACAGCTAGTAAGTGGGAATGACAGAATGCCAGCAGTAAGTTGTCTGAGGACAACAAGGATACCAAACTACCACAAGAGGTTATATCCTATCTTTGTAAATGGGAAACAGACCACTGCTAAGAGAAACACAGCCTCTGACCTAACCATTGTGAAGCCTGTAATGGTTAAAAAGGAGCACTGCTTGCTTGGGCAGTCTACTCCAGTCAGAGCTTTAGGAAGGACCCCATACCAAATACCTTTGGCTAGGGTTCACCTTGACTGGGAGGTTGGAAAAGGAAGCAAGCAAATAGGTGTGTTTAAGGATATCCCTGCAGATGTCCTGATAGGAAATGATTTTTATACTGCAGTACCTTGTGTGCATGCAGTGACACATAGGCAGGCTTGGGGACAAGCATGTGGGTCTGGTAGCATGGGGGGAACCAGACAGACTGCAGATTTGAAGCCAGGACTGGTGTGGTGGTTACTTCAGGGAGGGCGCTATCCTGCAGCAGTGAGACTGAAGGTAAGCCACAGCTGCTTGTGGGTACTGATGTTCCCTTGAACAGAGTGACTGCAAGGGCATAGGTGAGTAGTGGTACCCAGGCTGACAGTAAGGCACCGCTGCCAGAAAATACCTGACTTCCTGTGGTAGGGGAGCTGAGAAGGGTTACCAAGAGAAAGTTGAGACAGGCTCAGCTCTCAGACCCTACATTACAAGGTCGGAGGGAGGTAGCCAGTGAGTCACATGATTGTCAAGGAAAAGGGGAATCTGTATACTGGGACAAAGGGTTACTGTATAGAGAGTGGACTCCTGAGGGAAGGCTAGAGGGTGAGAGAATACAGCAGTTGGTAGGGCCCAGAGGCTACTGTCTGACAATTCTGGCATAGCCCATGACATTCTCTTTGCATTTCATATGGGCATAAAGAGTACAAATAGATGTATTATGCAGAACTTTTATTAGCCTGAGATTTCCAGAAATGTAACAGGGTACTGCAGGTCCTGTGAGCAGTGCCAAGAAGTAGGCAAGCAGGGGACAAGGTCAAAGCTCCATTGATGCTTTTGCCTATGACTAAGGAGCCATTTCAGAGGGTAGCTATGGATATTGTGGGGTCTTTGAGTACCCCAAGTTCTACAGAGAAGAAGTATATCCTAGTGGTAGTAGATTATGCTACCAGATACCCCAAGGCAGTGGCATTGTCCTCCATTGAGGCAAAAAAGGTGGCAAATGCTTTTTTAGAGATTTTTCAGCAGGGTAGGTTTCCCAAAAGAAATACTGACTGCCAGAGGTGACAAATTTACACCAGACGTGATGGCTTGTCTGTGGAAGCACTGTTGGGTGAAGCACCTAAAGACCACCCCCTACCATCTCCTGACTAATGATCTGGTGGAGAGGTTAAACTCTACACTAAAGACCATGCCACAGGCATTTGCACACCAGTTTAAGAGAGAGTGGGACAGATATTTGTTCCTTCCGTTGTTTACTTACAAAGAGGTACCCCAGGAATCCACAGGTTTTTCATCCTTTGAGTTGTTGCATGGGCATGGGGCGAGGGGACCCCTAGATTTGATTTTTGATGAGTGGGTGTGTGAATCCCACAAGGAGTTTGCTCTGGCATATGTCCTAAACCTCAGGACAATGCTCAGGAAACTTATGAGCTTGACCCAGGAGAACCTGGCAGACAGCCAACAGCAGAAAGAGGTCTGGTATGACAGGAATGCTCTAGCTAGAGAGTATGCTGTAGGGCAGCAGGTAATGGTTCTCAATCCTGTCAGACACAACAAACTGTAGGCAGCTTGGTAGGGGCTCTTCAAAGTGAAAAGAAAGGTCAATGATGTTAACTACATGACTGAACTAATAGGCAGGAGGCAGGGGCAAAAATTGTACCATGTTAACATTATGAAACCTTACCATGACAGAGAGGCCTTTATGCTGAGTATTTGCAATGGATGGTATGAGGAGTCTGAGGGGGATCTGGTGACTGATCTCCTGAGTGAGGCTCAGACTAACACCTCAGTGGAAGGGGTAGCAATGTCCCAACAGCTATCCCCTACCCAGGTTTGAGAAACCTGAGTAGTGTTAAAGGTGTTAGGGGGCAGATTCACTGGGAAACCAGGGTGCACCCACCTGGTACAGCACCATGTGGATACAGGACCCCAAAGGCCTATTAAGCAGGCCCCTTATAGGGTGGATGAGAGAGGCAAACAGACTCTGATGGAGGAGATACAGGAAATGTTGGAACTAGGGGTAATCCAGGAGTCCAGCAGTACCTGGACCTTCCCAGTGGTGCTGGCATCAAAGAAGGATGGCAGCACCAGGTTCTATGTTGACTACAGGAAATGAAATACTTATACAAAGTCAGATGCTTATCCCATGCCTATGACAGATAAAGCCTTAGAGCAGCTGGGTGGGCCTAAGTATCTTACCACTACTGATCTTACTAAGGGTTACTGGCAGGTGCCATTGACTCCTAATATTAATAAGAGGTCAGCCTTTGTGACTCCTTTCAGCTTGTATGAGATCACAAAGATGCCCTTTAGGTTGAAAAATATCCCAGTGACTTTCCAGAGGCTGGTAGATCATATCCTAGCAGGAGCAGGAGTCATAGCCTAGCAGGAGCAGGAGATTTTGCCCTTGCTTACCTGGATGATATTGCCATCTACAGCCATTCCAGGCAAGAGCACCTTCAGCATGTCAGGGAGGTGCTGAGCAGACTACAGAGGGCAAGGTTGACTATTAAGCCCAATAAATGTCAAGTGGGTATGGTAGAGGTCTCCTAGCTGGGAGATAGAGTGGGGAGTGGTACGATAATGCCAGAACCTGCCAAAGTGGAAACCATCCAGGCATGGTCTGCCCCTGTTACCAAAAAGCAGGTGAGGGCATTCTTAGGGACAGCAAGGTACTACAGAAAGTTTGTCCCCAATTATAGTACCATAGCTGCTCCCTTCTCAGACCTGACAAGGAAAAACAAGCTGGATAAGGTAGTGTGGACCACAGAATGTGAGCAGGTATTCCAGAAGCTTAAAGGAGCTTTGGGAGGACCCCCTGTGTTAGCCAGTCTGCATTACAGCAATTAATTTGTTGTGGAGGTGGATGCTTCAAACCATGGGTTGGGGGCTATACTTAGTCAGGTGTCCTCAGAGGGGGAAAAGCATCCTGTAGTATATCTCATTCATAGGCTCCAATGCCAGAGAAGAATGATATGCAGCTGTAGAAAAGGAATGTCTAGCCATAGTGTCGGCACTGCAGAAACTTCAGACTTATTTGTATGGAAGAAAATTCACCGTAGTGACAGACCACAATCCTTTAACATGGTTACATTGAGCCAGCCAGCAAAATGCCAAATTATGAAGGTGGAGTCTAGGGTTGCAGGCATATGATATGACAGTGCAGCACCACTGTGAGGTTAGCAATGCCAATGCAGATGGGCTCTTAAGACAGGGAATAGGGACATGTACTCCCAGCTAGTCATCCCTCTCAAGCAACTTTTCTCAAGGTTCACTTGAAAAACTAGCTTGAGTCTTTGGGGGGGGGGGGTCTCAGAAGGAGTTACTGGCAGCACAGCTATCTGGAAGTTTGTAAATAATCATATGTCATTCGAGAATATCAACATGATTCATATGCTTGTGTTACAAATGTATTAGAACTGTATGTTGTCTGTATATCAAACTGCTGATACAGAAGTGTGTGTTGAAAGGGTTGGTAAAGTACTGAGCTTAAAGATGTATCTACAGTGTACCTATTGGAAAAGAACAGAAATATATATAAACTATTGTAACTGTGTAAATGTATATATTTTAACAGTCGGAACTGGAACATAGAAGGTTAACTTGCAATACTTCAGAAAAATAGTTGAAATTAAATTATTTTATAACTGCACCATCAAATATGGTTTCAATGCAGCAAGGAGACAGGATGTCTAATATCAGAGAGCCTTCTGCACTGTCTTGTAAGTTTTTTTTTTTGCTTTATGTCTTCCAGCAGCTGTGAAGATCTAAGGGCTATGTATTTTTCGTAGGTAGATGCTAAAGGCTGTCAGTTTATAGCAATGGGGGTTTAGCTTGGGAACTAAAGTCAGATGACAAGAAGTGATGTCATCCTGCAAGCTAACCCAGCAGTAAAATTTGAGATATTAATTTTATGAACTCTCTGAGAGAGACAGAGCATTTTGTATTTTGTCTTTGACTGGACAGCATTAGCTAGAACATCCACTCACCACATCTGCTTGTAAGTTAACTAGAGTAGAGTAATTGTTCTTAGATACAGTTAGGAATTTGGTAAAGTAGTTTTGTTGTTTTCTTTATTTATTTGAGACTGTCCTGCAATGTTGTTTTAAATATTTACTGTGATTTTGATCTCTAACTGTGATTGCTTACTGAGTTCTTTCTTGTTCTTTTATTATTTATTATTAAATATATTATAACCTATCATTGTGGCTGATATTTGTGAGACATAATTAAGTTCTGAGAGTACTCGCATATTCATTTGATGACACTGTGGGCCAGTCCTAATAGCCTTGCCCTTGGTCAAACTACCATTTGGATTAATAGTAACATTACACAGTGAGACTGGGCACCCTTTGTTAAGGGCCTTAAAGTAGCTTATAGTCTGAGCAAAAGGGGGCATAGCTAGTAAACCTGTACCAGTCTTTGCCAGGTGTGTGTGTGTGTGTGTGTGTGTGTGTGTGTGTGTGTGTGTGTGCGTGTGTGTGTGAGCTACTTGGGCAGGGACATGAAGCACTGTTTGCATCCCTAAGAGAGGGTGCTGGAAGTCTTGGCTTAGCCACTCAGCTGAGATCTCAACTGTATAGCTGTGCTAGTGGGGAGTCTTATTGGGGATCTGGACAAAGAGGAAGAAACCGGCCCCAGACTGACCGTGGCCTCTGTGTGCTCTTAAGGGAAATTGCAATATACTGTGTTTGTATTTGTCATCCTCTCATTGTGTACACCCTCCACTGTTGCCAGTGGTGAGGATTGAGGGTCCTTGATTACTGGGCCATTGGTGGGGGTGTCATACCATGTAGCATTGCACATTTTCCTAACAAATGGACACAGAAGTACAGAGAGAATAAGAAAATGAATAGAATTATAAAAATACTGTATAGAAAAACAGGCAAATGATACACAGTGCCTGAATAATAATAATAATAATAATAATAATAATAATAATAATAATAATAATAATAATAAAAACATCCATCTAAATTCTAGTTTGCTTTTTATTGGGATCCAGTGTGCTGATCTGAATAATGTATTCTTTAGCATTTTTTGTTAAATGGTTTACTAATGAAGCTTGCATTTTGTCAACAAGTAAGGCTGGCTCCAGCACTAGGCAGCCTTGCAGCTCCGCTGGCTGAGAGGGACAGCCACAATATTAACTTAATTGAAAAAGATTCCTAATTTCACTTCTTTTTCTGTGTGTCTCAGTGTTGCATCTGCATGCTTCTTATTGCTTGATTTTCTAGTTAATGAGACAAAGCGGACACACATGAGATTTGCTTTAGGACTTTACAGACAGAGTTTGCTGATTTCTGAAACAATCAGATAACAATACTGGAGCAGCAGCTTTGGAAAGCCTTATTGATGAATGCTGGAAACTTGCAGGTGTGTGTGTGTGTGTGTGTGTGTGTGTGTGTGTGTGTGTGTTTTGGAGGAGGGGATGTCAATAAAATACCTCAGTTAGAAAGCACAGTTTAGCTAATTAACTTTCTTTGCATTTGAGCCTGTACTTTAGCTTGAGGAGATAAGAGACTTAACAATCTACTCCACCTACTGGACACTTTTCTGAATTGGATACTTTTGCCATTTATTGGTTCATACATTTTGTTTCACTGCCTAATGGAAAAAATGTTCAAACCTACAAAATTAAAATGCACTTTAATAAATGTTGCTGTATTTAACACAAAATATGTTAAATCAGGAATGTGAATAAAATAATTAATTAATACATTAATACATGGTCCTAAAAATGTACCCAGGGAGCCTGTGGCTAGTATACAGCCTAGAGACCAAGGTACATTAAATCCATCACTGATTGGGTGCATTTTGAATGAATGTGAGCTTCAATGCATTTTCAATGAATATGAGATTCAATGGATGACAAGTTTACTATTTTTAATGTGCAACGCTTTTGTTTAGCAAATAGCCTTCAGTGGCTGTGTTACAAAAAATGAAAGCAGTGTTAGCAGAGCAGCAGGTTGTGCAGTATCATTTCATACAAAGGGCTATGGGTTCTACTCCCACACCTTGTAGATGGATTGCTGACATTCCAGTGCAGTATAAGGGTGGTGCTGCACTCCTGAGCTTGTTGTCTTTCAGATGTGATGTTAAACTAAGGGCCCATCTGTCTGCATTGGTGGTAAGTGGTGTGAGATCTTCTGCACACACCTGAGATATTGAAAATAGTAGGGGATGTTACCTGAAGTGCTGGACAAATTTGTTGCAGAAGTATAAATATCAACAAGGGTCTCCCCTGAAAAGAGGCAACTCGACTAGTAGGACTAACCTGGCTAAAAAATGATAAATCAATTAAAATTTTGAAATAATCCATAGCTCTGTCTTCATTTCAAAAGCAATGAAGAAAATAGTTTGCATTTTGAATAGATTTTATGGCAATTACGGGGAGAGAGACAAGTAATGGGACACATGAATGAGTAGGGGGGGGGTGGGGTTAGGTGCCTAGTCACTACCCTGCGTAAGGCCCCATTTGACAATGATCCGGCTGTGACTACAAGTAGGTCATCTATTCCTCTTACACACCATGCAGTTCATACTTTTTGGGTATGAACAATTTTTGAATATATTTGATTTTCTCCAGTTTGTGAATACTTATGTTTCATAACAATCACATGATATAGTAAGAAAGTTCATAATCTTATTGTTTATCTGCATAAATTGATTGTGATTGCATAGTTACTGGGCACATGTATTAGTGATGTTTTATAATGTGGCCATGAGTACAAGTAATAAATATCCCTGACATAATTATTGCAAGATACAGTCATATAAGTTATTTGAGGATATGTATGGAATTTTGTGACTTATATCAGCAAAACAATGCCAAAAGTGTACAAAAAACATCCTACAGTCTGACATGAACATTTCGGGTCAAGCGGCTCAAAATATAGTCATACTTTTGTAAAGTAGACATTAATGGAAAGACTGAGTATAGTGTCATGTCAGTGAAAGAAAGCTGTTTGTTATGTACTGTTGAAAATAAATCAGAACAGCCATGTGCTGAGTAAGGCTAGGGAAAGTGGATTGTATGCATACTATACACATTGCTTACTATACAGACAAAGTAGTACTGTGGGCAGTAAAATAAGACTCCCACAATCCAAAATTCAGGGTAGATGATATTTTTTGGTGAAACACCAAGATATGTGGTTAGTTAGGTTTACTATCATTTTACTGAATAACAGAACATATTTTAATCAATAAATCAAATGCATTTGCTGAATTTAGCAATAACATGAATAGAAAATGTCAAAAGCGAAAACTGCAATGGTCAACATTCTCAATGATTGCAGTGATATCTTCCATTTCACATTTTCTGATTTATATGTTTTTTTTTTTATGTTTTTGCAGGGGGGAAAGCCTCAATGCACCCCCTGCAAATTATATATACCAACTCCGAGATGACACTACAGTGAGTGTGATGTCACCTTTCTGGGCCAGTAATCAAGGAGCCTGAATCCTCACCACTGACACTGGAGAGGGATGTTCACTTGGAACAAACATAGATACACACAGTATTTCCAGATGCAGCTCTCTGCAGCAAGCACAATTTCCCTTAAAAGCACCCAACACTACAACCTGTGAGAGATGCACTTACATAGCCAAACTGGAAGCAAAGCTCTCTCCACCCAAAATTGTGCTAGACAGAAAGGAGGAAAAGGTTAACACCCGCACTACACCTCAAGTAACACATTCTAAACCCACACATAGCAACATTAAATCCACATATGGGGAGGCCCTTAACTGTAACCTGCCCAAGCAACAAGGACCTCCGAAGCTGAAATGCAAACAAACAACAATCACAACCAAAGTGTCACATAGCTCACAACACCAGTGTGCTACCCAGCAACAGCACCTAAGGCAAGACAATGTACCTAACACTTTAGTCATAGGTGACTCTATAGTCAGGTACACTAATGTCCCACTCACCAGGCTGAACAAGGAGAAAATTACAGTCAGCTGCCTATCAGGTGCCAGGATCCGCCACATAACACATGCACTCAAGTCACTCCACAACAAGTACAAACATGTCTCTGTCATTGTCCATGTTGGAGTGAATGACTTGAGACGTACCTCCCTGGACTACATGAAAAAAGACATGGAAGAGCTCTCGGATCATGTGGCCCAGGCAGGTATGACCCTAGCCCTGAGTAGCATCCTGCCTTCACCCAGAATGATACCACAATATAAGGACAAAATGATTGACTTCAACAATTGGCTAAGCTTCTGGTTTCATTCAAAAGGGATCCAGAATCTGTCTGCCTGGGATGACATGATCGACAGACCATGATGCTTTGCCAGAGATGGTCTGCACCTGTCACCCCTGGGATTCAGATTACTGGCTAAGGTTCTTGCCACCCCTATAGTGCCTTTTTTAGGCCAAGTTCAAAGATCAAAACCACCACTGTAACAGGTACAAGCATGCATATTCTGAAGAAAATGCTACTCAATGCTAGAAGTCTAAACCTCAAAATGCACTCTCTCGAGGCACTCCTAAAATGGAGAACATCGATATCTGTGCAGTAACTGAGACCTGGTTCAAGGCTCCAGAGAGCACCCCTGCAATACCAGGCTGCAACTCTTACTACACTTTTTGGCTTCAAAACTAGGATCAAAACACTAAAGTGTAGGAGTGTCCATATTCAACAAAGATATTCACACCACCAGGCTAGTTTGCCAACACAATGTGTCTAAAATTCTCCAGGTGCAACTAACACTAGGTAAGACTGCAATCCAAATTGTAGCTTGCTACAGATCCCCCACCATGCCCCAAGATTCCCACTACACCTTTCTAAACATACTGGAAAATATTAAGATACAACCAAACACCCTAATACTCTGTGATTTCAACTACCCTGCCATTAACTGGGAAAACTACTCATGTACCAACACCTTTGCCCAATATTCTTGGAATTCATAAATTTCAACACCCTGGATCAACTAATCCATAGTCCCACCAGGGGCTCAATATGCTAGACCTGGTCATAACCAACAAGGAAATCTATGCTCCACACCTATGGTCACCCCCTCGTTAGTCAGGTCTGACCATAAGCTAATCACGCTTAACATCCACATCCAACCCCCACCCCCCCAGTAAGGAAAGCTCCATAAAAAACTTCTCCAAAGCCACTTCATGCTACTCAAGTCAGAAGTGACAAACTTGATGACACCCATCCAGACGGGAACTGAAAGTTCGACTGCTGAATCCTTCACTAAGGCACTGTATGAGCACATCCACTCATGCATGAATTGTGCCATCCCAAATAGAACCAAGATGCTCTCCTCCAAAAAAAAGGAAGCCAATCTGGTGGTCCCCTGCCATAAACAAACTTTACAACAAAAGAAAGAAACTGTTGCAGAAAAGAGGAAAATCCCAGGATGCAAAAAACTCCCTTACCAGCATCAGTAAGAAGCTGAGATCCCTCATAACATCCTCCAAAGCTAGTTACGAAAATAAAATTGCCAAAGATTCCAAAGACAATCACAAGACATTCTATAACTCTGTCAAGAATCTAAATGACGATGCTCAGATCTGCTCTGAGCTACAACAGAATGGCATTAAATATACTGATCCCAAGAATATTGCCAATATCCTGGCAGCTCAATTCAGTGCTAAATTCACCCTCCTCTCATCCCCTAAATGACCCATCTCAATACCAGAAGATTGCCAAATTCCGGTAATAACAGCCACACAGGTAAAATACAACATCCATGTGACCAGGTGACATCCTGGGCTGTGTACTACGTGAACTACAAAATGAACTGGCACCTCACCTAAGTGTCATGTTTACTAATAGCCTCACCTCAGGCTTCATGCCCACTGTGTGGTGCACAGCTACAGTTATCCCACTCCACAAGGGGCGATCAACCTTGGATCCTGGGAACTACCGCCCCATCAGTCTGACAAGCCTGATCTGGACCCCACCCAGTTTGGGTTCGTGAAGGGCCAATCTTGTCTCCTGAACCTGATTGACTTCTTTGAATCAGTCTCCAGAGCAGTGGACAAGGGTAAGGTGGTCCACACACCCTATCTGGACCTCGCCAAGGCCTTTGACACCATCCCCCACTCTGGAATCATAGGTAGACTTACTAAGCTGGGCATTAATCCCTACATCACTCGATGTGTTGGCAACTGGCTTACTGACAAAACCCAGACTTTAAAACTAGTTGACTCCAAATCCAGCTCCAGACAGGTGACAAGTGGAGTACCTCAGGGTTCAGTCCTGGGACCACTCTTGTTTGGCATCTACTTCTCTGAAGTACAGGCCAACACTAACGGACTCTGGCTAACAATGTTCGCAGATGACTGCAAACTGGGAGCCATTATTGAATCCCCAAATTATGTGGATACTCTACAAAAGGGCCTTACAGAAACAGATGCTTGGTGCCAGAGCCATGGGCTCAAGCTCAATGCCAAGAAATGTATAGTCATCCCCTTTGGGAAAAAAACATGTACCCATGAATTACCACATAGGTGGCAGTACACTAAACACCGAAATTGTGATAAGAGACTTAGGGATACAGGTGGACAGTGGTCTCACCTTCGATAACCACATTGCTACAACAGTTAGGAAATCCTTCTATGTGGCACACCTCATCACTAAGGGCTTTTCATCCAGAAAAAAAGTAGGTCATTGTCCCACTGTACTCATCCCTCATTAGTCCCATTATAGAATACAAAGTACCGTTTGGTATGTACCTCTCAAGACATCTGCAACAACTGGAAAGGCTGCAGAAATACCTCACTAAAAGAATCACAGGCCTAAAGCAGATGCCCTATGCTGACTGCCTTAAAAAACTCAAACTATACTCTGTCACATATCGTCTACTCAGAGGCAATCTCTGCTCAACATACAAGGCCATATCAAACCCAGAGCTGTTTGACATGCTACACTTAAAGAAATCCCAATCCCTCAAAGTGACACGCTCCAGGGATCTAAACCTTGTCATCACAATAAACAAAACATGCTGGAGGGATAGGTTCCTGACCCGGAGACTCCCCAGCCTCCAGAATAGCCTGCCCATACATGTTAAGCAGAGCGCTTCTTTGGCCCTCTTTAAAAGGAACCTTGACAATTGGATGGGAGAAAGGAAATTCAACCGAGGGATCATGTCAGTCACCCTGCTAGACAGGGCTTCATGGAAGTAAATAGTGTGGGAAGAAATAGCCAAGGAATTGTTATAGCAAGGCTTGTATAGGCCCTAGAACTGATAGCCTAGTACCAACCTATGAACAGGGAAAAAACTCAGTCCTTCATCTGGATTTCTCTGTCTGTCTCTCTCTGGGTCCCCAGTAAGAGTCCCTACTTGCAGAGCTATAGAGTTCAGTCTTCAGCTGAGTGTCCAAGCCAAGTACTCCAGCACCCTCTCTGTGAAATCAGTGCTTTGTGTCCCTGCTACAACAAGCTAAGCTGATGCACACACTCCTTGAGATTTTATTTTCACACACACACACACACACACACACACACACACACACACACACACACACACACACACACACACACACACACACACACACACACACACACACACACACCACTGGGAAAGGCTGGCACAGATTTACTAGCTATGCCTCCTTCTGCCCAGACTATAAGACTGTTACTCTCACCAGACACTCCAAAAACAGCTACTCTAAGGCTCTTACAAGGGTAAGCAATTATACTGAGTGAAATTAATATATATTAATACCAATGATAGTGTTTGACCAATGCAGTAAGGCTTTCAGGAGTGTCCACAAAGTCATCATATAGATATGAGTACTCTCAAAGGTTAAAAAATTCTCTAAAGGACCAGGCACAATGAAAAGTTTATATATATTTAGTAATAAATAATAACAAAACCATGAACATGCTAACTATCTATTTACAATAAACACCAGAGCTTCAATCACAGGAAAAATTAAAATAACACAGATGAATAGATTAACACAGATACAGAAAAACAGTACTTAACTAATCTTAGTATATTTTCCTAACTGATGTAAAGAATTACTGTTCCCTGGTCACTTACTAGAGCAAGGCAAGATGAAGTAGGTGAAGGATCCTTCTATGTCAGGTTTTAAAAACAGAGTGCTGTCAGACTTCAGTCTCATCCAGTATTAACATCATTTCATTGATGTATTACAGAATGACATCACATAGATATGGTCATCTGACTTCTGGTTCCCATGCTACCCCATTTTCCTAGCACTTGACCAAGAACACATAGAGCTTTGCTAAAATCTGTTGCAGCTTCTGGAAGTTATAAAACAATAAACACCTTCATGCTTCCTGCAGGAGCTTTTAAACCATTCTATGGCATTGACATTTAATCTCTGGCTGTAGTCAGAAATGTAAGATACAATTTTTATGGCCTAAATTAAGCAATTTAATTTCTTATTATTTTTCAAAGTTAGCAGGACCGATATTAACCTCTTCTCTTCTAGTACCCTATTTACAACAGCACAGTCTGATATAAATGTATACTTCTTTTCTGTCCAGCAGGACACACTATTGATACATTTTTAACACAAGCAACTTTACAAATACATTTTCAACACAAGCATCTGTATGAATCAGTTTGATATACAAATGACATATAATTCTATTAAAAATTTCAGCTAGCTGTGCTAGCATATGTTACACATCCACTGTCCTACTTCTCCTGGCATAGCTGGCAATACCTCACATTGTCACAGTGAAGAAAATAGTATATTTCTTGATCCTTACTGTACCTCAATCTCCAATCATAATGTTGTCTCATTACAGACTGGGTATTCTTGTTCGTTTAAGTAAATTCTAAATAATGTGGTTTGGCAAATTCAGTTTTGCAGACAACACATTTGGCAGATCCTAGATCAGTAATATGCACTTCAATTATGTAATAGTAAACTGGCTAGTTGCACCATACACATAATAAACAAATATAAATACATCCAAGAGACCAGAAAATGGTTGTGCAATTTATTTTTAAAATGTTTCTGACCCCAAGCAGTCATACTTTCCTTCACTGCATGGATATTTGTGTTTGTGAAAGCAAGTATTGCCACTTGTGTGTAGGACGCACTCAGTATATTTCTAGAGGAGATGATTGACACAAAGTTCACAGTCAATAAAAATACTCACAAAATAATCTGGTGCAATTTACCAGTTTGGCAACTACAGCTTTTCCTGAATGGCTTCTGACTGGCTATAGTTTGAAATGTGTGCTTTTGAATTCAGCCATGTTTCATGACTTGACATTCATTTTAGCTGCAGTATACTCAAAATATGCATTGCTGCATAAGCAAAATGCACACTGCATGGAGAAAAAAAAAAGATGTAGACAGAAACCACTGTAAATTGACATTAAATGACATTGACTTCTATAGTATCGGTCCAGTACTATATATTGTAAGAGGAAAAGTGATTATCGGTGTTTGCTGTGTTTCAATAAAAAGTGATTTACTGTTAATTAACAATGGTTTCAGACTGCATCTTTTTTTCCTGTGTGGAGTGTGTTTTTTGTTTTAAAGTTCAGAATAATAGTACTGGATGAGGCAGCACAGATGCATTATTGCCTGTTGACATAAATCTTCCTTTCTACTTATTCTTCTTCTCTTAATGGCCCCAAGATACAGCTGTACTTTTCCTATTCATTACATAGTGTAGATTGGATACTACACTTCTGCATACTGTATAATGTAAGACTCTAGTTCATGCAAGATTATTTAGTACACACTACATATTTATTGACCAACTGACCATTATTGTTTGTTGTCACTGCTTTTCATTGATAGCTCATTATTTTTATTTATTTAATATTTGTTTACCGGGAAAGTCCAGAAAGTCCAACTGGAGGACCGAGGAGAAAAGCTCCAACCATATGAAAAACAAACCAACATTATACTACAAGAAAATTACAAAGTACAGGTCAACAATGAAACTACACATTGCAAAATATAAATAACCAAAAGAGATGACACCTTAGCAATTTTAACAAAATTTGCACATCAAAGTGTATACGGTATTATACAAACTAGACTAGCATATATATTAGAAAGCAGAGTATGATATTTTTTGAGGAAGACTTGAAATTACTTCAGGTAATAGAGTAAGTATATATATATATATATATATATATATATATATATATATATAGGGAAGGAAGAAGGCATAATAGGATAGTACTGTAAAGTGTAGATCTAAAGAAAGTCAGAGGGTGTGTATAAAAAATGGAGAATATAAAGTTAGTCAGGTGGGTAGCAAGAGCAAAGCCAGGACTTTTCTAAGTGAGTAAATATAAGTTTTTTAAATTGCACTATGGTGCAGATGAAAGTGATGGAAGTGGGTAGTCTATTCCATATTTTAGGAATGATATTAGAGAATAAGGATTCCCCAGCTGAGTTGTTAGCTTTGGTGGATTTAACTAGGAGTTTGTCACTGGACTGGACTGTTATACTGGTAGTGTATGGTTTTATGAGATCTTGAAGGGCTGGGATTTTATCTGGTTCATGGAGTTTTTTATGGGTGAAGGTTAGCTGTTTGTATTGGAGGAGCTGAGGAAGTTCTAGCCAGTTTAGTTGTCTAAGGGCTGTGCAATGTTGTGTTTTGTACAGGGAGTTTGTAGCAAATTTGGTTATTTTATTGTAACATAAGTCTAGTTTAGTAAGGTCTGATTTGCGTAGTTTGGTTAATATAGGGGAAGTGTAGATTAGGGGTGACAGGAGGTGTATCTGGGCAATGGTAGCTTTTGTAGATCTGGCTAAAAATTTCTTGTTTCTATAAAGGAGGCTTAATTTTTTATGAACTTTTTGATGGTTTGTTCTATATGGGTATCAATTTTTAGATTGTTGTCAATTTTGACTCCTAGCAGTTTGGTATGTGTCACGGGGGTGATAATAGTTTTGTTTGTAGACTCTAGAGTGGAAACTGGGTGTTCTTGAGGGGTAGAAGAGGAGGAGTTTTATTTTATTTGGAGATTGGTTTTATTTGGGTTTACAATGAGTTGAGAATTGGTAAGCCAGGATAGAAATGAGTTCTGGGTTATGGTGTGAAGGTCCTGTATGGTGGGGCAGAGCATATGAGGTAGAGTCATCTACATATTGTATCACAGATGCTTGGTGAGCGGAGGTGTGGAGTTGGTTGGTAAAGAGGGAGAATGATAGTGGTCCTAAGATTAAGCCTTGTGGGACACCTAGGGAGACTGGGAGGAGAGTGGGCAGGTAATTTTGCCACAGTACATCCTGTTGTCAGTCTGACAGGTAGTGCTTCCACTGTTATCTGGTTCCAAATCTAAGGTTTAGAGAGGAGAGGATTTTGATAATTTTCTTGTAGTTTACCATATTGAATGCTTTGGACAGGTCTAGAAATAAGGTGGATAAGAATTGCCCTGAATTTCTAAGTTGGTTGACTGCATTAGTAAAGGACATGAGGGTTGTAGTTGTACTATGATAGGGGTGAAATCCATGTTGTTTGATTGATAACAGATTGTGGGTTTATAGGTTCTTAGGTTGGTACTAGGCGATCGTCCCTAGGGACTATACAAGCCTAGCCATAACAATTATCTGGATATTTCTTTCCACAGTATTTACTTCCCTGGACCCCAGTCTAGCAGGGTGACTGACATGATCCCTGGGGTGAATTTCCTATCTCCCATTCAATCATCAAGGTTCCGTTTGAAGAGGGCCAAAGAGGCGCTTTGCTTGACATGTATGAGCAGTCTATTCCAGAGTCTGGGGAGTCTCTGGATCAGGAACCTATCCCTCTAGCATGTCTTCTTCATTGTGATGACAAGGTTTAGATCCCTGGAGCATGTGTCTCTGAGGGATTGAGAATTTCTAGAAGTGTGGCATGTCCAACAGTTCTGGGTTTGACGTGGCCTTGTGTGTTAAGCAGAGATTGCCTCTGAGTAGACGATATGCGGCAGAGTATAGCTGGAGTTTTTTTAGATGGTCAGCATAGGGCATCTGCTTTAGGCCTGTGATTCTTTTAGTGAGGTATTTCTGTGGCCTTTCCATTTGTTGCGGATGTCTTGAGAGGTACATGCCAAACGGGACGTTGTATTCTATAATGGGTCTAATGAGGGATGAGTACAGTTGGACAATGACTTCCTTTTTTCTGGATGAAAAGCCCTTAGTGATGAGGTGTGCCACATAGAAGGATTTCCTGACTGTTGTGGCAATGTAGTTATCGAAGGTGAGACCACTGTCCACCTGTGACCCTAATTCTCTTATCACACTTTCAGTGTTTTGTATACTGCCACCTATGTTGTAATTCACAGATACATGTTTTTTCCCAAAGGGGATAGCTATGCATTTCTTGGCATTGAGCTGAGTATGGACCACCCTCTATAGTATCTTGGATGAGATGATACAATATAGTACGCAAGGATAGGTTTGAGTTGCCTCCTTTGTGAAGGGGTATTATATGGGATTTTTTCCATATAGCACGCACTATGCACTCTGACATAGATCTGTTTATGAGTATTGCTACTTGGGTAAGCTATTCCTTCAGCAGCTACTTTCAAAAATGTGGCTAGTAGTTTGTCTGTGGCTAAGGTAGTTGGTTTTAGTTTGGGCAGTAGTTTTTTTACAGTATTTACTGTTACTAGTTGTAGTGTAAATAGGCTGAGGTTGTTTTGAGAGGGTTTACTGTGATGGGGAGTTATTGGGGCATGGATATTGGAGGTGTTTGTATTGGCTAGGGGTAGTATTGTTTCTGCAAAATAAGTATTACATTGTGTTGCTATGTTTTCAGGATTAGTGGTAAAGGCTGGAGTGGGTGTGGAGGTTTTCCCTGGTGTTAGTATGTTATTAACTGCAGCCCAGGATTTCTTTGGGTTATTGTGGTATTTTTCTTGAATGTTGTGGGAATAGTTGATTTTGTCCTGTTTGATGTTTTTTTTTTAACTTTGTTAAATAGTTCTAGAAATGTTAGTTTTGTGGATTGGGGGTTGTGTTTGTAGTATAGTTCCCAGGCTTTATCCCTAGTTTTGAGAAGGGAATGGCATTCCTTGCTCAACCAGGGTGCATAACTGGCTCTAACTCTAATGGTTCTGGAGGGAGCATAGCAATCTAGAATCTCTAAAAAAGTTTTATTAAATGAGTTGACTGCTTCATCTAGGGGTAGCTGCTTGAGAGATTCTCATTTACAGCTTTTTAGGGCTGAGATGAACTTTTGTGGGTTGAAGGATTTTTTGTTTCTGGTTGTACGATAAAAGGTGTGGTTAGTTTGGAAGGTGCGGGCACCCATGAGGCAGGTTGGCAAGTGGTTGCTTAGGCCATCTGGAAGACATCCTGCCTGAGATGTTAGTGAGGATTGTTAACCAAAATCCAGTCAAGGATAGACTGGGGTTTGGTAGTTTTGTCATTTCTTGTAGGGGATGTGATAAGTTGTGTAAATCCATGAAGGTTAATGTGAGATGATGGGTTCAGAGCGGAACAGTCTTGCCAGACAATATTTAAATCACCCAACAGGACTTTTTCTTGTAGGTATGTATTAGAGGCCCAGTGAAGTATGTTTTCTAGTGTGTGGATATTATTTCCTGGTGGGATATACCCTCCGATGATGGTAATGAACTTTTTTAGGTTGATTTTTAATTTAATAAAGATAAGCTCTGCATTTCTGAAGTCAGGGCTGTTATTTTCCAGATAGTCTAGTGCTGTGTGTTCTTTAAATAAAATTGCAACACCCCCCTTTTTTTGTTTAACCTATCCTTGCGTACTATATTGTATCCTGGGGCCAAATTTCATTATTGCAGATTATGCATTTTAACCACGTTTCAGTTAATAAGACAATGTTAGAAGTACAGAGGGAGAGTAAAGCATGCAGGTCATGTACTTTATTCACGGTACTTCTGACATTCATATTGAGAAACAGTATGGAAGACTTATCTTTTTTGTGTGGTAGTCTGATGTTCCCAGGGGTTGGGTTGGATATTGTATCTGGTGAGAGGGGCGACCAGGATTGGGTGTATGCCTCCAGAGTGGTTTAGCTCTTTTGCAAGGTGTAGTAGGAGCTTTGTAAACTTGTATTGTAGTTTAGTGTGCTTATAATAGGTATGTGATTTATTTATAGTGGATAGGAGTTTATATGGTTGGTAGTCCAGAGGGTTGGAGTGGATGAGATCTGGGGCTATGGTGTGGTTAACTGGGCTATCAGGGGAAGATACAGAGGAGGTTTGATATGGATGGATATCAACTGAGGCTGGTGGATTCTTTAGAGCTGTTAGCAAGGACAAGAGAGATAACAGTGCAGTAGAGATGAGGAGTAAAAATGCTAAATTTAGGTTCTTTTTAATAGGATGGTTCATTTTTAGTGGAAATGTTTTTTTTATTGTGTATGGTTTAGCTGTATTTGGGCAAATCTTTAAATGCTGATTGAAAAAATAGCTATTGTACTTGGGTGGGGGGTGCTAATAAGGTAGTTAGTGGTTAGGTGAGGAGTTGGTATATAGATTGCTAGTCTGTAGGGTACAATTAGATAATGTAAGTGAAGGTTGCTAAGTAGATGGGTTGGGTGTTATAGCCAGGTATCTGATTACTGGGATGTGAATGGTTGATGTAGTTGGAGTGGAGACTGTGTGTGTATCCTATCTGATGGATAGTGAATTTCTATTGATTTGTAAAGAGCGGTGTGGTCAGGGATGCCTAAATGTAATCGAAATGGGGGTGAGTAGGAATGGGAGTAGGGTAGGGGAGCGCAGTGGAGGCCAAGCAGAGTGAGGGCAGAAAGGAGTGAGCTGAAACCCAGTCGGTATTTGGCCAGATGCAGAAGAGAATAACCTATCAGTAGCAATATTACATGCAACTGTGAGTCTTTTGCCAAACTTTGTGTAAAACCCCAATGTCTGTGGAAGAATATAACTACTATTTACTTTTTAATTTATTTTTGTTTTAATTAATTTTATTTTGTTTGGTTGCACTTTTCTTACTTGGGACTAGAGTGGAGAGACTAGGTGAGTAAAGCCAGATGTTGATAATGTATGATGTGAACTCTTGGTTTAGAAAAGAGAGGACAGAGGCAGCAAAGCCTTAGCCTTTAGCACACTTTCCTGAAGTGAGTTAATTATTAGTTAGTTATTGATTATTGTCATTGCTTTTTATTTTAGTTTTCATTTATGTCACTTTTATCAGTCTGCTGTGTACCACACTTAGGTATTGACAGGTGCTGCAAATCTTTTGTGTCTAGCCCTTCCTTGATAGCTATGAAACTGGATCATGTGTACTTATGATTAATATGACTAAATTTGGTAAACACTTCTAGTTACTGCTAAATATAATATACCTTTTATAGGCAACTCAGTGACATTGTGAGCAAAAGCCCTGATTGTACTATAAATGTATTTTGTTCCATTTCTAATCACCCCCGTTATTTGTAGCGTTCATTATATAACCACTCAGTGGTAACCAGGCCCTCCTTAAATGCCAAAACTGCTACATTTCTAATTACCACTGTTACCTATTAAACATCTGATATTGTGTTAACTCATATTAAATTTGTTCATACCCTTGCTGCTCTTTTGTATTATTAGTATTCATTGCAAGCAAACTCAGTGGCATCAGGCCCATCATTGGATATGACGTAACTGTGCTCTGTTGCACTTCTGACAACTCCTGTTCTGTTGCACGTTTCATTATTGCTGTTTCCATTTGTTATTCTTGGCTTACTGTCTTTATTCAGGGCACTCCTGAGTCCTTAAGGACAACTACTCTTCTTAATCATCTGATCGCAGGCAAGCTTATCTCTGTTCTATTACACTTGCTATCTATGCTGCTGTTTCTCACCTTCATATTACATCTGTTAGCAGCAGCCTGCATTTAAAGTGGAACTTGTGTGTTGAGAGACAGCCTTACAAGACTATCTGCAAATATATAGAGCTGAGTATATTTTTCTGTATTATTCTGTATTATAGAGCTAAATTGTTGCTTAGATATCTGTTGTCTTACTGTTCTGCAAATATACAGAGATCAGTATATATTTTTTTGGTTTTATAATTTGCACTCTGATTCCTCACATCTCTGTTGAAACTTTTCCCCACCCTCCCTGTTCTTGGTTGTAGTTTAAATTTGGTGGCTTTTGCAGTGCCCGCCCCACTGTAGATTTGATCTAGGACACTCCTCCAGTCCCATCTCTTTACCGCATTCTACCTAATAAACCCTTTCTGCACTTGCTTTTAGTCCTTTTTAATTTAATTACATTTTTCAAACTGTGTGTGGACTAATATTGCTACATACTCAAGTGTGCCAGCTTGCACTGCATGTGAATTGTTTTTACTACTGTTTTTGCTACTTTTCTGAAAAAAAAAAAAAAAATTGTAAGCCTGTTTCCTACCTTTCCTGTAATTAGTGTTCCAGATACAGATTTGCTGTATCCAGGACTATTTGTAAGCTTCTTAGACCCCAAGCCTTTCTGTGTCGGAGGGAAGCCTTCTAGCTTATCAGAGGGAGTAGTAAGCACTAGGTAACCTGCCTACCACATAAGGAGTTGTTCTGGCCCAGAATTTGTAGTTATTGGCCGTTTGGGCGGTCTTCCATCTCTCTCAACTTTCTGATTTGAAGGCCTGCATTTGCACTTGTTTCTGTCCTGTAACTCCTGGGCCCATCTCATTTGCTCACTCAAAAAAAAAAAAATCTGCTTTTACTGTATTTGTGTTTCTTCCTACTTTATTTTGCTTTTGCGTCATCTTAAAAGTACTCAATTGTATTTATTACTGCTTGGTGTAACTCATTCTAAGCCTTTTAGTTTAAGCACTTGGGCTTCAGACCAGTTGTTTTACATTAAGAAGATTTGTGGTCTGCACTGTAGTGGCAGAACAGGTAGCTTACATACTTCTAAGTTGGGAATTGCTGATTGAGGGCTCAGTGTCTGTTATTCTAAAAGTGTATTAATTCTGGTTTAAGCACTTGGGCTTCAGGCCAGTTATTTTACATTAAAAGTGCGTGGTCTGCACTCTTGTGGGAGGAGAGGCTGGACTCTGCCCTTCTGAGCTGGGAATTTCTGGTTAAAGGCTTATAGTGCCTGCATATTTGAACTGCTTCTTACTGAAATTGGTACACCTTGTTTGCTGTAGCATAGACTAGATCCAGGCCTGCTGAATCTAGCTTTGTTTGTATAACTTGAGCACTAATCCAGGCATTCTTTAAAGTATTAAATTGTATTTTTTACTGCTTGGTAGTAACTTGATTAAAGTGTAGCTATCTTTCTAAGTCTTTTGGATTAAGCACTTGGGCTTCAGACCAGTTGTTTTACATTAGGAAGGTTTGTGGCCTGCACTGTGGTGGCAGGACAGGTAGCTTACATCCTTCTAATTTGGGAACTGCTGATTGAGGGCTCAGTGTCTGTTATTCTAAAAGTGTATTAATTCTGGTTTAAGCACTTGGGCTTCAGGCCAGTTATTTTACATTAAAAGGGTTTGTGGTCTGCACTCTTGTGGGAGGAGAGGCTGGACTCTGCCTTTCTGAGCTGGAAATTTCTGGTTAAAGGCTTATAGTGCCTGCATATTTGAACTGTTTCTTACTGAAATTGATACACCTTGTTTGCTGTAGCATAGACTAGATCCAGGCCTGCTGAATCTAGCTTTGTTTGTATGCTTGTTGTTTGTTTGCTTGTTATTTCCCTGAAATGCTAATTCCACCTAAAATGTGGCTTTTCAGCGCCTCTGTGGATCCCTAGTGATATCTGCATTGCTTACTGTACTTATTTCCTTGTTTCACTTGAAAGAATGTTACGGTTTGTCATTTTTGCATTTAAGTTACCTGTAACACATTGCATTTAAGTTACCTGGCACTTGCTCATTAAAGCAATTATATAAGTCAGCACTAAAAAATTAAAAGCACTACACCCTCACAAACTCCCTTGAGTACCTTGTTCCCCATTGGCCCTTTTTTTCAATTATAAATGAATTCCCAATACTATTCTAGCATATCCAAAGGTCAGTTGTCAATCTCCTCTCCAGTCCAGCTGGTGAATCTGGGAATCTTGAGGCAATGTTACAACTGCCTCATGTACACAGACAACCCTCTCCTCCTCCCAACAAATTCCAACACATGTGAGAGATGCAACCATATAGCCATACTGGAGGCTAAGCTCTCTCAACTCAGTACTGGCAAAACCAGTCAGGAGGAGAAGGAAACCACACTCACTACAATTCCAGTCTCACATAGACCTACCACGACAGCAAACCAAACACATAAACACACAAAAAACATACTCGGAGGCTCTAAATAAAAATTTGCCTAAGCAGCAGAGACCTCCAAATCAGACACCCATGCAACCGCTACCCCAAAACAAAACACATGCAACACATAGCTCACAAAGCCAGTGTGCCGACCAGTCACAGCCCTTAAGGCTAAACAACACAACTGATACACTTGTAATAGGTGACTATTGTCAGGCACACTGATATCCTGCTCACCAGGCTGAACAAGGAGAAGGTCACGGTGAGCTGCCTGTCAGGCGCTAGGATCTGCCACATAACAGAAGCACTCAGGTCACTCCAAGGCAAGTACAAATATGACTCAGTCATTCTCCATGCTGGTTTGAATGACCTGAGACGTACCTCCCTGGACTACATGAAAAGAGACATAGAGGAGCTCTCTGAGCATGTAGCCCAGGCCGGTATGACACTGACCTTGAGTAGCATCTTATCCTCACCGAGAATGATGCCACAATATGAAGACAAGATGATCAGTTTCAACAATTGGCTTAAGTATTGGTGTCATTCAAAGGGGATCCGATGCCTGTCAGCCTTGGATGACATGCTCGACAAGCCACGATGCTTTGCTAGGGACGGCTTGCACCTGTCACCCCTGGGCTTTCGGATATTGGCAAAGGCTCTTGCTACCCCCAGAGTGCCTTTTCTGGCAAGGCTCAAAAGACAAACCCACCTCCATAGGTATCACAAGGGATAAGAAACTAAGAGTAATGCTACTCAATGCCAGAAGTCTAAACCTCAAGATGCACGCACTCAAAACTCTCCTTAGCATAGAGAACATCGATATCTGTGCAGTAACAGAAACCTGGTTCAAGGCTCCTGAGAGCACCCCAGCACTACCGGGTTATACCTCATACCATGCTTTTCGGCCCCCAAACTTGGACCGGACCACAAAAGGAGGGGGAGTATCAATATTTGTCAAAGATACCCACACTTCCAGGTTGGTGGCACAGCATGAAGCATCAGAGACTATCCATGTGCAACTAACAGTGGGTAAAACTGCCTTCCAGTTTATAGCCTGCTACAGACCACCCTCCCAAACCCAAACCCCACTTGGCCTTCCTGAGAACACTGGAAAATATGAAGGTCTCTCCAAACACCATTATATTGGGTGACTTCAACTACCCAAACATAGACTGGGAGCATTACTCTAGCTCCAACACCCTAGCCCAAAGGTTCCTAGAATTTATAAACTCAAATGCTATGGAACAACTTGTTACCACTCCCACAAGAGGGGAAAACATACTGGACCTGATCATCACCAACATGGGGACTCTATGCTCCAGACCAGAAGTGTATCCCTCACTGGTAAGATCAGACCATAAACTAATGTCACTGGATATTCACATCCCGACTCCACCCCCTGCCCTGAAAACCACAGTGAAAAACTTCTGTAAACCAAATTTCACACTCCTCAAAACTGAGGTGGAATCCGTCAAAGCCCCCGGGCCTGTGGAAAATACGGCCCAGACCGCAGAATCCTTTATAAACGCATTCTATGAACACCTTCAGGAATGCATGGATCATGCAATCCCAAATAAAACCAAGACCCAATCCTCCAAAGGCAGACATCCTGTCTGGTGGACCCCAGCCATAAACAAACTATACAATAGAAGGAGGAAGCTACTACATGATAGAGCAAAATCCCAAAAAGGGAAGGCATCTCTAATCAGTATTAGCAAAAAACTACGGGCACTCATAAAATCGTCTAAGGCCAGCTTCGAGAGAAAAATTGTACAGGACACTAAGGATAATCACAAGGCTTTCTTTAGTTATGTTAGGAACCTGGGTGGGCATTCCCAGATATGCTCAGAATTAGTCCAAAATGACAAAAAATACACTGAACCGACAGACATTGCCAACTTCCTAGCTGACAGGTTCAGCGCAAACTTCTCCCACCAAAGGGCAAATATCTATCCCAGCAGAGTGCTGCCCCCCTGACATCTCAGATGCTCAGGTAAGAGCTGCCCTCTCCAAAGCAAAAAACACAGCATCAATGGGACCAGCTGGTGTCCCAGGCTGCGTCCTACATGAACTCCAAGAAGAGCTAAACCCAAGCATAAAACTACTGTTCAGTCTCAGCCTTACTACAGGATATGTACCCAAAGAGTGGCGTACAGCAACAGTGGTCCCTCTCCACAAAGGTGGTGCCTCAACGGATCCTGGAAACTATTGCCCCATAAGCCTGACTAGCTTGGTCTGCAAAGCTATGGAAAGGAACATCATGGACCTCATAAATAAAGATATTGGGGACCTACAGACACTGGATCCTACCCAGTTCGGCTTTGTTAAGGGCAGATCCTGCCTCTTAAACCTGGTTTATTTCTTTGAAACAGTCACCAAGGCCATTGACGAGGGGAAGGTGGACCACACAGCCTACCTGGACCTCGCAAAAGCCTTCGATACAATACCCCACTCGGGCATTATAGATAAGCTCACCAGCTTAAATATAAACCCCTATAACACTAGATGGGTTGCAAACTGGCTCAAGGACAGAACCCACATGGTTAGAATTGCTGGAGCCATGTCAGACTCCAAACCAGTTACAAGTGGCATCCCACAAGGCTCAGTCCTGGGACCTCTCTTGTTCGGTATATATTTCTCGGAGGTACAGGCCAACATGGAAGGACTGTGGCTGACCAAGTTCACAGATGACTGCAAACTGGGTGCCATAATCGACTCTCCAGCTGACACAAGCATCCTCCAAAAGGGCCTCATAGAAACAGACAACTGGTGCCAGAGCCATGGCCTCAAGCTAAACGCCAAAAAGTGTATAGTCATCCCCTTTGGCAAAAACAAAGTGCCCACAAATTACCACATAGGTGATAATCCATTAAGTACAGAAGAAGTAATTAGGGACCTGGGGACCCAAGTTGATAGCAATCTCTCATTTGACAACCACGTGGCCAAAGTGGTTAGAAAAACATTTTATATAGCCCACCTAATCATGAAGGGATTCACATCTAGATCAGGGGAGGTCATTGTGCCTCTTTACTCATCCGTAATCAGGCCCATAATTGAGTACAATGCCCCTTTTGGGATGTACTTTACCAGACAACTGCAGCAACTGGAAAGACCCAAAAAGTACCTCACCAAGAGGATCAGAGGGCTCAAACAGATGCCATATGCTGCCCGGTTAAAGAAACTCCAGCTCTACTCAGTGGCATACCGCCTGCTCAGAGGTGATCTGTGCCTGACGTATAAAGCCATGTCCAACCCGGAATTAATGGACATGCTGCACCTCAGAAAATCCAAATCCCATCAAGCTACGTGCTCGAGAGACTTGAACCTCAGCACTGAAATAAATAGGACATGCTGGAGGGACAGATTCATAACCCAGAGGCTCACTTCACTCTGGAATAAAATCCCAGTCCAGGTTAGGCAGAGTCCCTCATTGACTCTCTTCAAGAGGAATCTTGATGAGTGGATGGGAGATCATAGGTTTACCCCGAGTATCACTTCTGTGTCACTGTTAGACAGAGGCACAGTATACTAACCTCGAAAAAAGGCATAGCAAAATTAATTTACAATGGGTTGCAAAAGCCAAACACACTCTGGCTAGGCTTATAAATGCCCTAGGGCAGATAGCCTAGTATGAACCTATGAACCTATTAGCCCCGCTACCCTTTCTTTTGGAGAACTACTACAGACAACCCTGACTCTGTTCCACCCTTATTCTTACTGTTATGTTACCTTAGCCTATTATACCCTTTTTATTCCTCTAACACACTAATTCTTACCTTTATTATACCCTTTTAAATCTATGCAAAAAAAACCTTAATAACCTCATACTGCTATGACAGCCACATAATTATCTTTATATTGTCGAATCTATTATACCCTTCTGTTTTTCTGAAACACTCATTCTTACCTTTATATTAATTTAATTTATTATAACTTTTGAATCCATACTAATAACCTCAAAATCCATCCGTAACAAAATTCTTACCTTTATATTGTCAAATATTTTACACCTTTCTAATTCTTCTGAAAACCTGATCTATTATACCCTTTTGACTCTGTACTAATACATTGAGACTGTTGCTACACTCACAAATGTTACCTTTATGTTCTCAAATCTGTTATGCCCTTCAAAGTCTAAAGTAATTAAAGGTAGACCACTGTAGGATGGCACAAAAGTACTCAAGCTAGACATATTCCTAATACCCATTTGACTCTACTGGTCAATACAGAATCTCAGTCAGCTTTTATCCCTTCTGTGGCCAGATTGTTTGAACTTTGTGTTTTGAGATAGTATAGCAATAGCCTTGTGCTTTTCAAAAACATTATTGTTACTTCAAAATGACCCTCACTTTGAGAGGTGCAAGTATTTATCAAACTTGGAAGCTACCTTCTTACCTCAAACTCTATTTGATAAGACTGCATTCATTCTTCTCCACTCCAAAAGACATGGCTAGTATGTGGCTGTCAAGAAAACTCTGCCTTTCCCTCCTAGCGTAAGACCTCATCCATTTGATCAAACAGCAACTATGCACTTCAAAAGTCAATGAACAAACTCCTAGGAGTCACAATTGTACTGACTCCAAGCTGTTAAGGTCTAAAGAGTGTGTGTCTGCACAGGGTAATGCTTTGGTGACATGTGACTCAGTTGACAAATGCACTGTCCTTTCCTTCTCAGCGTGGATAAGAACAGGATGACAGATACCAGTCTTTACCCAGCCAGGATACATGATGTAATGAGAGGTCTTACTTCTGTTACCAGTCTTGTTGTGATTCATGAGGTGGGGGTGGGGTGAATGAGCTTTGTTGCACTACCTCATGCAGAAGGATATAATGGGCTTTCCAATCTATATCAAAAACAGTGTCAACTCCTCAAAAGAGACCCAACAGCTGATGTATAAAATCAAACAATTTATTTAAAACAAAATAAGAAACAAAGTAAGCACTTTCGCATTCACTAAGAATGCTTCTTCAGACTTCTAACAGTTACATTTCAAAACTACCATTTAAAGAACATTAAACCAATCAAAAAAATCCAAAGTCATTAGATGTACTCAGTTAAAAATGTAAATAACTGGTTTCAATAATTGGCCATGCAAGTAGTGTCATTCTAGGGGAATCCAGTATGTCAGGATGGGATGAGTTGTAACAAGCCTATCCATTCTCTCAAGGATGGTGCACACTTCTGCAAACTGAGTAAAACCTTTTCTATCCCCAGTTGTGTAACTTTTAGGCAGTGTCCATCTACTGAACATACAAAAGTAGTCAGTTCTAATTCAGAAAACATTAAGGAGGCACTACTCAATTCCAGTAGTCTTAAAAAAACACCTGAATGTAAAGACATCTTGAAACACAAATACATCCATATTAGGTTAGCTATATGGTTTCAGTGTGATGAAAACAGTCTCTCTCTTGGGTTTTGTGCATATTATGCCTTTAAACCAACTGAAAGCAACAGGACATATCAGTATTTGTCAAGGACCCTATTATCTCCTGACAGATTTATTGCAACCCCAAAACTAAACACTTATAATTCCAGGTTACCCTAAACAAGGACAATTACCCTTCTTTAGCTATAAATAAAGCTACATTTTGTCTCTTCTTCATGAAAGTTGCCTTAATACCTTATATGGAATCATGATAAATTCAAACATTTCCTAGTTTTCATCAATTACACATCTATAAATGACTGAATTGATTGTTAAGCATGCCTATCATTTACTTGACTTTTGAGATGTTACCTTCACTGAACAAATATGCAAACTTTCTTCAAGGGGCTTCCTTTCTTGCTCCCATTATTGTACATCACTATCCTTCATTAAATCGCATCATAAAGCTGTTATCTTGGCCTTTAAAACAGACACTACTTCCATGTTTGTCATCGCCAATCACTAAATCACATCATCAAACCGCGATCTTGTCCTTTAGAACAGACACTATTTCACCGCTACAAATACCCTCATGTTTTAGGAATTCACAAAAGCTAACATTCTGTCTGCAAGATGATCTAAGTAAATTCAATTGAAATTCACCCCATCCCCAACTGCTAGAGCTGCTGTTTATGCTTCTAATTTATACTCACTTAAATAACTATACTGAAAAATTAGTTTCTATATATGTTAAATACACTAGGAAATACAGATAATATATCTGTAGTATTTTCCTTTAAAAGAGGCAGTATTTCCTCTGCAAGCATTTTAGCATGTTAGGATTCTTAAAAGTTAACATTTGTTCAGCTTCCAGACATAAATAAATTTGTCTGTAATCTTTCCACAACTGATCTGATTGTTAGCGATCCTGTCTATGCCGCAAATGTACTAAAAATGCAGTCGCTGTCCACACTAAATAAAAAGAGAAATTTACAAACAAATGGTTGTGGTGGAATTTCAATGTAAATAAATTATATAACAAGATAAATAAGTTATTAGTGCTTAAAATAAGCCACATTCTACTCACGTTAACAGATCAGTAAAGCAAGCAAGAGAAACATCTTAAGAGAGCCATTTGGAAGCTTAAAGCAGAATATTAACCAAAAGAAGTATTTGAAATCCAGAGTAACTATAAATACTTTAACTATGGCGGAAAGTTAAGAACTAAACTCAGCAATGTTCTGGGCTTATCTACAACAAAAATTCCACCCACTCAGAAACTAAAGAAGTAGCTATTCTGCCAACTGACAAATTCAGAGCTAGTTTTACTCCATGGGCTACATGTATGTATAACTACTATAAAAGAATGTTTCTTATTCCACTCAAAAACTAACAATATCATATCTATGATGTATGATAACGTAGCAAGTCGCCTGATTATTAGCACCAAATATGGCCTATTTGAACTTCTTTAACCTAAGTCTTCTAAGGGTTGCATTAAATAATGTTTGCAATGCTTCTGAATTAGTGTAGCTCAATCACTGACCTAGGAAACAACAGACCTGTAAGGTTCATTCGTCTGATATGTAAAGGTATGGGATGTATCATTTCTGACCTCATAAACCTAGACACTGACAACAATGTATCCCTGAGTCCACATTAGTTCTACTTTCTTAAAAGGAATCTTCTGCCTCCTATATCTTATTAACTTCTTTGAAAAGGAAGCTGAAGTAGTGGACAGTGGCAGCATGTATACAGCTTATGTGGATCAGGCCAAGGTCTCTAATTCTGTTCCACATGCAGATATTATTCAAAACAAGTAAACCTGTGTATGAATCCACATGTTATGCTGTGGTGAGCTAACTAGTTGATTGATAAAACCAACATACACCTTTTATGAAAGCAAAATTGCTGACGGTGGCATACCACAGGGCTAACTGTTGGCCGTCTACTGTGTAGAATTTAATTCTCACTACTCCAAAGCAATACCCCTAGCCTATTTAAGGGCTGCAAATTGGTTTTATATATTCCTTCATCCAATAATACACAGTTACTCTAGGAATACTGGTGCAAAGATGGGGGTCTCAGATTAGATACAGAAAAGTGCAGGTTGGTTTAGTAAACAAAACATTTCCACATCTCATTACATAGATGGGACATCCCTCCAAAAGGACAGTCTTCAGAAATTTGAGAACCGTTGAAGACAGATCCTTGTCCTTTTACCATCATGACTCCACAGTAAGGATGAAGTCCTCTAATCTTGCCTGACTAGTATCTAAGGGTATTTCCTTAGATCACAAGAGGTTTGCTTCCACTTTATTCATATTTCAGACATATAAATGAATATAATGCCTCTTAGTTATTTATTTGTCACACAATATCACTGAGCCTGAAAGACCCTAAGGATTTTTAACAAAAAGATTGAAAGACCCTTAGCTATCCTTACAGGCCAGCCTCCCACTACTCATACTCATTTTATAGACTCATCTGTGGCAGTCTGTGTACAATCTTTCATTCCCTGAAAGGCTCTACCCTCCTTGAACTCTTATACCTTTGCAGAACAAATGGCTGTAAAATATCCACATTAAAGAGGTAAGAATTTATACATAAATTAGTAAATTACTGTGGCATAATAGATTCTTATCTCAATGCATTCCCCTGCCTACAGACAAAGCTTCCAATGCATGTCAAAGTGAATCATGTAGCAGGAGAAAACTTCTGAATATCGTTTATTGACAAAACCCATAACGGTCCTTAGACTAATTGTCCAAAATCAGCCTATTAATCCAAGGACATACTACAGCATCAAGTTAGAGTCTGAGATTTCCCCAGTTAATCATACACGAAGTTGAGTTCTGGTTGCATTAAGACAAAAATTAATAAGGAACTGAACAACAAAGGGCAGCTGGGTTTGATAGCAAAATAATCAGAAACTACTCTGCAGATAAACTAATTATTTTAGTTAAACTAGACAAAATTAGTACCTGTATAGATCTGCAAGTTCTGATCAAAAAAATCTAAGCGAGTTTGATTCACTTAAGACTGTTGAAGAGGTTTAATCTATGATGGCAGAAGTTAAACATGTGTCATTTGTCACAGTTAAACTTGTCATTTTTAGGCTACCCAGGGCTTATGGCAAACCATACTTGTCTCAGACATTTAAAAATTGTGCATATAAAGTACAAATTTAGAAAAATACAGATTCCTCAGAATGCTATTTAGTATTTCTTTAGCATCGGTAATCTTCCAGAGAGCAGAAGCACAAGTTATTGAGGTTCTGGAAGGTGCTACAGACATCACTAGTAACATGTGGATTTGAAGCAAAACTAAGATGCAGTATGATGAAAAACTGAGAAAGTCACTGAAAAGGGTGACACAAAAATAACATAAAAATAACCAAAGGCAAATGCAAGATATTTGTAACTGTTATCAAATGCAGAGGACATGTCTTGATGTTGGTAGAGAGAACCTGAGGTAGAGTCCAAATGGGAAAATCATCAACCCAACAATTGCTGCAAATATTTATGGGCATGGCTCAGAATATTTTCTACTTGATAGAGATGTCTAGACAAGAATGCAAAACATATTCATAGATAAAACTGCAGCTTAAATCATGCTACTCAGAAGATAAGCTAATTACACTGCATCACCATTAAATGGTTCATAGTCATTCACATTTTCAATAGTGCTACAACCAGACAAAAAAAAAATATATATATATATATATATATATATATATATATATATATATATATGCTTATGAATAATTCAGCAATGCAGTTTCTGGAACTGCTGATATGTGTACCCAAACAAACTGATTTAGTAATAAGTGTAGGTACTTAGCAGATCACATAGGGACATCACACTTGCTCAGGCACATGTACATGCACACATACACATGCACACAGACACAGGCAGACAAACAGAAAGACAAACATACAAGCACACAATCACACAGGCACAGATAACAGATAGCTCACACATGCAGAAACACACAGATATCAACTGACAGTTCACACATGCAGAAAGGCATATATGACATATATAACAAATACACATGTCCCACACACCCCCAACACACAAACACAGATATCAGCTGACAGGAATGCAAGCATAAAGTGACACTGACACAAATAAAGATAGAGATACAAATACCGAGAGTCAGACACGCGCGTGTGTGCGCAGACACACACACACACACACACCCACACACACACACACACCCACACACACACACACACACACACACACACACACACACACACACACACACACACACACACACACACACACACACACACACACACACACACACACACACACACAGATAAAAAGCATTTGTTAAGATGCTTAGCAAAGACAAAAGGTCTACTATTATAAAATGGCAGGTAGTTTATCTCCTTTCTGTCCAAGGAAATAGTGAGAGCACATATCCTGATGATAAGCATTTAAAGCATTAAATATAAGTGCAACTCTACATCATACATTATCTAGACAGAAAAGAGTCAAGTACTCAGATGGAATAGGAGACATCTTTACAAATGAATGAATTCATTCCAGAACAATGGCAGTTAATTCAAATCATTACTAAATGTGACAAAAGAATTTCAAGAGATGACACAATTATCAAAAGGGAATATTGGATCATATCTTCAGATTACTCTGGGGTGGAGGCATAGTAATAAACTATTTCTAAAAGACTTGATGAGGAAAATTTGTTAACTGGAAAGATTTCTGGTCAGAATTTGTCTTTACCTACCAGATGTGACATAAAAAGAACCAGATATGGAAATCTTGATAAAAAAAATGGAAAAAAGGAAGACATGTTATGACATTTTCCATGGTAGTGAACACTGATTGCTGGAAATGTTATTTGTAAACAATGAAATGTATTTATTTACAGATATTTGTTCCAGTTGCATTCTGCTCAACATTCAGAATATAGTATATGTGGTATTATTTTATTCAACAAAACTAAAGTGATTAAAAACTGAAAAGAGTTGATACAATGCATATCAATAACATATTTTCATGTAGTACTTAACATGCCTTCCATCTTCAAGCAGTTTTTGGCCATGTCAGTAAACTATCCAAAGACATCTATACGTCTCTTGTATTTCTCTATTCTACTACCTGCAGTGGGTTAAAGCAGTGCAGGGAATGAAAAACAAAAAACAAAAGATAGCACAATAACTCCTTGGTTTTTAAATATGATTTAGAAATATTGTCCCGATACTGCATTGATAAGACAGTTTTGCAATGTATGAAGTATAGAAAAAAACAGTACAAATTAAGGTTATAACAGGACTTTATGATGCTAAAATAATACTAATTGCAGAAACATGGAATGGAAAACAAATTAATATAGCATGATTTAATAATTTTGAGTATATTCATAAATATACTTCTGGTGGTGACTTATTCCATTGTATTATTGTTTTAGAGCAAGACTAATTAAAGACTGTCTATACTCAAAATGAAATTATGACTTTAGATTTAAAAACATTCAGAGTTTTAAAATCTTAAAACTTATTTTTGTTTTTGTTGTTGTTGGAGAAACCCATTCATTATCATTGAGTAACAAATAGCATTTTCATTAAAACTGGATAACATTTTGACGGATGGTTCCATCTTTTTTCTGGCTAATTTTAGTTATCCTAAAATAGATTGAGAAATAGCAACAGTTTCTTCATCTTATGAAACAGAGATTTCTGATATGATAAATTTAAAGTCTTTGTTTCAGAATATAATGACACCAGCCACCAAAATAGTATAGCATTATGGATTTACTGGTCACACATGCGCCCAAAATCATATCTGTCATTAAAGTTATTGCACCATTGAGAACATGTGATCATATTGCAGAGACATTCAATATACTATTCCATAAAGGAGCAAGTTTCCAATGTATGTTACATCACCATGACAACATTGATTTTGAAATTATAATGAAGGATTTGTTTCAAGAGAGACTTCTAGTGAATATACAAATATATATATATATATATATATATATATATATATATATATATATGTCTGTGTGTGTGTGTGTGTGTGTGTGTGTGTGTGTGTGTGTGTCTGTGTGTCTGTGTGTGTGAGACATACCTAATTAAGGTTAGAATTATTTCAAAACCCTAAGTGGACTTTAGAGAGTACAGCTACAACAAAAATAAAAGGCAGAATGATAACAAAATGTCATATTGATAGAAAAAGAAGCTAAGTGCACAACATCACAGGAAAAGACATGCTTCCTTTGAATAAAAATAACAGATTAAATGCCATTACAAAGAAGTAAAAATGGATATTAAAACAGAAAAGTTGAAATGAGAGAACAATGTTGCATTAAAAGATTTAACAATAAATAGGTGTATAATAAATAAGTAATTTCTCATTTATCACATTCACATCCGGTAGACCCACTAGAAGTCAGAAAGTCCACTTTAAAAAAGCATTTAACATATTACCACATCTAGGAATCTTAGACTTTACGAAGCAACATACTATAAATATATATATCTATATATATATATATATATATATATATATATATATATATATATATATATATATATATATATATATATATATATATATATATATATATATATATATATATATATATGTATATATATATATATATATATATATATATACACACACACACACACACACACACACACACACACATAAACAAATATATACAGACACACTTGCGTGTGTGTGTGTGTGTGTGTGTGTGTGTGTGTGTGTGTGTAGGGTGGTGCAGTGGCTAGCTTTGCCCACCTCTCAGCAACAGGTTCTCTGGATCAATTCCTGGCTAGGATGGCTTCTTTGTGGAGTCCGCATGTCCTCCCTGCTCCCTATGGTCATGTCAGTTTCCTCTGGGTGCTCTGGTTTTCTCCCACATTCCAAAGACATGCAGTAGTTGGACTGGACACTTGGCTGTAGGTGTGTGTGTGTGTGTGTGTGTGTGTGTGTGTGTGTGTGTGTGTGTGTGTGTGTGTGTATGTGTGAGTGGTATGAATAAACTACTGCATCAGGTCTCCCTACCTAGCAGTGTAAACCTTGGCTTGAGATGATTGTCATTGTTGAAGTGACACCCTGACCCCATGTGCAATATGGGAACAATGGGTTGAGGATGTATGCATACATATATATATATATATATATATATATATATATATATATATATATATACACACACACACACAAATATATATATATATATATATATATATATATATATATATATATATATATATATATATACTTTTAGATATAGATAAACCAAAATTATGAAGTGATTATCATTATTAATAGCTATACAAGATGGAAAGTAAGTACATGCTGGATTACCTCCAATGTCTGTGTCATTTGCTACATAATTTATCTTAGTTTATTACTCTTTTCCAAAATCTGACTATTATTTTACATGAAATATGCAGATGATTATAAAATTGGAGTAATTCTATCAAGTAATACTACAAAGTGTACAGCACTGTTTCAAGTAAAGCTAATTTTTAATTTAATGCTAACCAGAACCCAGTTATACTCAGTTTTATTTAAATCATTAATAAGATCATTACTGGCATGCAATTCATTCTTTTGTATGATGTTACTCAGAAAAATTATCTTAAATATGTACAATGGTGTGAATTCCATAAGGCTTATGGAGCTAATACAAATTGTTGCATTCCACATATGAATTACAGATAACCAGCTAACATACAAATATGCCTAAGTCTACACAGAATACGTCAGAGCAAGACAGACATAACCAGTGCAACCAAAATCAGTCATGTCTAATATGTATTTCTGGAAAAGTTGTTCATGAAGTAATATGTTTATGTGCATTATCAATGCACATCTAGAGAACCTATAGAAACCTAATGGAAATTACATTAAAACATGAAAAGTACTAAATGAAGACAAATGTACATCAGCTGTTATGTCTGAAAAATGACAATTATCCACAAACACTTATACATATCATTGTAATACATAGACATATATATATATATATATATATATATATATATATATATATATATATATATATATACACACCCTCACAATTTGGTGATTCTAATGTAATCCACAACATTTTTAATAAAAAATTAGGTAAGGCAAAGGCAATTATAGCCACATCTCCATGGCTAACAGTATCTAACAATGAGTATGGGACATGTGGGGAACACAAGTAATGCACACACCCAAGGAAAGGGAGTGATAGAAAAGCAGATGTTGGTTGAGGGTGAAGCAGCAGGACACACAAGAGGCATGATGGAATAGAAAGGTCAGAAGGAGAGTCACAGGGGCATGGCAACATTTTCTGGTGTTATTAGACCACCCTTTGTTTTTTGTTTTTTTGTTTTTTTTTTTTGAGAATAGAAGGAATGGAAAAGACACAAAAGGGGAGGTGGGCAAAAGCCAGTACAAACATATAATAAATTTATTTTACATTTGTTGATTGAGAAAGTCCAACTGGATGCATGTCCATTTTCAGCAGAGGCCTGGGGAGAAAAGTTCCACAGTTAAATTTTAAGCAAAATATAAGGTGTATAGAGAAACTTAATACTAACAAGTAACATAGCATTGAAGCTTAAGATTTAACATATTTACATAGACTGAGGCATTACATAGTGCTGAACATTGTTAGTAGGGTTGCATTTTTTGTTTTATACAGTTGACTTGTGAGCAAGTTAGCCACAGTAGGAAGTATAGCAACAAAGAGAGCAAGGATTAGACATAGTAGGGAGTATAGTAGCAGGAGAAGAGACAGAGATAGGAAATTGGATAACAGGTTAAGTAAGAAAAGCAGGAGGATTAAGTAGCATAAATACAGAGTAAGAGTAGAGTTGTAAAGACAAAAGTGTAGTGGATAGATAACAGAGTGTCCTAGCAGTGACGTATGGGTATTAACTAAGGGGTTAGAATTAGAGGTGGAATTGGAAGAAAGCTAGAGAAGTTGCATTATTTTGATGATGCAGCTGAAGTCAGAGGGCAAGAGTAAGGGGACAGCATGGGAGTGGGGTGTCAGCCAGGTGAGGAACATGTGCATATCCATGTGTGCTTTAGGTGTTCTTTTAGGAGTCTTTTAAATGTAATCTTTGAGCCTACTGAGGTAATAGCAGTAGGTAGGGTGTTCCAAATTTTGACTATGTAGTTAGGGTAGAGGGAGTCTCCTGCTGTGTTGTTGGTCTTGGTGACCTTGATTAATTTTTTTGTTGCTAGAGTGAAGATGTCTAGTTTTAGCTTGTAGTTTAGTAGATTGGCCAGAGGTGGAGTTTTGTCTGGGAGTAGTAGGAGATTATGGGCAAAGGAAAGTTGAGGATAATTTAAGAGATTAGGGAATTCAAGCCAGCCAAGTTGTCTTAGGGAATGGCAGTGATGGGCTCGGTAGGGGGCACCGGTAGCAAATTTTTCAATTTGATTGTAACAGGTGTTGAGTTTGACAATTTTGGTTTTGGGTAAGTTGGTGAGAATGGGTGGGGCATAAAATAGTGTGGAAAGGAGGTGAGTTTGAGCAATTGTTATCCTAGAAGGATGTGTTAGAAATGGTTTATTTTTATATAGACTGCCCATTTTTTGTGGATATTTTTAATGGTTCGATTTATATGCTGATCAAATTTGAGGTTATTATCAATGGTCACTCCTAGCAATTTAGTGTGTCAGGAGAGATGACAGTCCCATCCCTGGACACAATAATAAATGGGTTGGGTATAGTGCTAGATTTGTTAGGTGTAAATAGCAACAGTTTGTTTTTTTAGTACTAGGTTTTTGTTAAGAAACCAGTTTTTCAGTGGTGTGGAAGGCGTTTTGGTTTATAGAGAGGAGTTTCTGAGGATCATTGGTTGAACAGACAAGTGTTGAGTCATCAGTATATTGCATAACTGTTGCATCTTGACAGATTCTGTGGAGATTATTGGTGAAAATGGAGAATAGGAGGGGCCCTAAAATGGAACCATAGGACACTCCTGCGGTGATGGTTAGCAGTGTGGATAGGTTGTTGTGCCACCAAACTGTTTGTTGTCTTCCTTGTAGTTCTTAACCAAGTTAATGCTTGGTTACTAAGGCCAATGTCAGTAAGGGCTTGTACTAGTTTAAGATGGCTGAAAACATCAAAGGCCTTTGATAGGTCCAAGAATATGGCAGAATTTAGATTGCCTGTGTGTTTGTTTTGGTTGATGAGGTTTGTAAAAGAGAGTAGGGTGGTGGCTGTTCTATGAGAAGGCCAAAATCCATGTTGGGTAGGAGAGACAAGTTGGTTGGTTATTAAGCAGGTATGGCAAAAGTTGGTGGTGTATACATTTCTCAAGTATTTTAGCTAGTGGAGGCAAGATGGCTATGGGGCAATAGTTGGTGAGGTTGGTGGAGGCACTGCCTTTATGGAGGGGGATAATATAGGAGGTCTTCCAGATAGGTGGTATTGAGGTTTCTGAGATGGATCTGTTTAGAAGGATGGATATAAGGAAGGCAAGTTCATTGGCAGCCAACTGAAAGTATTCTGCAGATATCCCATCAGCTGCTAGTGTAGTAGGTTTAAGTTTGGATAGCAACCTTTTGACATAGTTGGTAGGGATGGGTTGGAAATGGAAGGTTGTTTTGGGTCTATGTAGAGGTTCTAGGTAGTTAGTGGTGGTGGTGGAAGTGGGCTGTTTTTGAACAAGATTAGAAATAGTTTCTATGAAGTATTTGTTAAATGTGTCTGGTATATTGGTGATTTCACTAGGGGAGGTTGAAGGTGGGGTGGAGGGTCTACCAGGGTGGAGTAGCTTATTTATTCCTGCCAAGAATATCTTGGGGTTGTTGTGATGCTTGTTTTGCAGCTGTAGGAAATAATTATTTTTATCTAGGAGAGCTGCGTTTTTTTGTCTCGTTCCTAAGTTTTTGGAATTGGTCCTTTGCTGCTGTTTTTTGTGGCTTTTCAGTGATGCCAAACTTTATTCCTTTCTGATATTCTATTTTTATTCTCTCTGGTAAGCCAGGGTACTGTTTTCATTTTGAGTTTAGTGGTCTGGGCTGAAGCATGGGCATTTAGGATTTCTAGGAAAGTGTTATTGAAATGGATTATGGCTTCTTTTAGGCGTAGTACTTTTAGTATGTTTCAGTTATGGTGCTTTAGCTCGAGTTTGAATTTGTTGGGTTGTTTGTAATATGGGGGTTGGGTCGACCTGGGTTTTGAATTTTAGTAGGAATGTGGGTTGATGGTTGCTAAGGGAGTCTGGGAGAATGCCTGCTTGGTAAGGTATTGGTCTTATTTATTAAGATCCAGTCTGGGAGGCTCTCTTTGATATTTGCATTTCTTAGTCTAGTGCTTGATTGGATGACTTGTGAGAAGCTGTAGAGGTTGATATGGTTTGTGGGGTTAATAGCTGAACAGGTGTTCCAACCTATATTAAAGTCACTGAAGATGATCATTTCCTGGGACAGGTTTTGACTTGTTCATTGTAGGAAAGCTTCTAGGGTAGAGATGGTGTTACCCGGTGGTATATAGCATGTAATAACATTGACTGACTTTTTGTCACTAAATTTGAGTTTAGCTAGGATGATTTCAGAGTTATTGAAGGAAGGGATTTGTAGATTAATAGTGGTGATATTTAGGGTGTTTTTATCGAGTAATGCTACCAGTCTCCCTTTTGTAGACAGTCTATCGTGGCATAGAACATTGTATCTAGTAGGAAGGAACTCATTGTCTGCTGTAGTGGGCTTTAGCCAGGATTCAGTCATACATAATATATCACGGGAATAGGTGGATAGTAGTGCATGCAATGAGTGCACCCTATTGTTAATACTTTGAATATTTAAGCTCAGAATTAGTAGTCTGGTTTTTGGTGTAGTAGTGGGTAGATGGCTAGAGAAAAAGGTTGAATTAGCTATGGTAGTTTGCATAGGGTTAGGCCCTAGATTTGGGTGTATGTCTCCTGCTAGGATCAGTTGGTAGTTTATAGGGTGTAATTGTTTGGAAAGTTTAGTTAGGATGACTATATACTTTGTTGTTGGTGAGCTAGGAGTGATTGAGAGTAAAATGAATGAGTTAGGTGCTATCATAGTGTGATGGTATAGGCTTGGGGATATGTGTTGGCTGTAGTGAGGATTGTGAGGAATATAGGTGGTGATATCTTTTGTTGGGGTAGCATAGGAAGCATTTAGTGTGGTTTGGTGGGAGGTGAGGTAGAGGGTTAGTGTTAGGATAAATAGGATAGTGAGATTGCATGAAAGGACAGTGGTTACTCTATGATTATGTGAAGGTTTCATTATTTTAGGTGGGGATATGGAGGGGGATGTAATTTGGTATAGATTAATGGAGGGTATTGAAAGGTAATATCTAATCTGTTATTGGTTGGAGTTTTGGTGGGTGGAGATGTCTAGATATAAGACTAGGAATAGTGGGGGTGGGTGGGAAATGGGGGTAGGGTAGGGGAGAGGAGTGAGTCTGAACATTAGCGAGGGCAAACGGAAGCAAGATGTCTGCAGGTAAGGCTCTTCAAATAAAACTATCAGTAAGCTTAATGAGGTTATGACACACCAATACAATCTTTATTTATTGAACTCTGACTACTCAAAAGCCAATTGTAAGATATAAAGTTAGTTAAATGTGGGGACCAGCAAGGAGCAGAGGCAAGCTTTCAAATAAGGGATAGAGTAAGACATGGTTGGGTACTAAACTTAATGTTACAGCAGTACCAGGACAGTGGCTCCTGTAGCTTACGAAAGCTAGGTTAGGCTGCAATAAGTCTTGTGGAGGAGGGGGAAGACAGAATAGACCAGAAAAGTGGTGGATAGCCAATAGTATGATGAAAAGGGCTGGCCCTAATTAGGCTGTAATTGTTCTTGTGGGGGCTCAGAATAGACCAAAAAAGTGGTGGAAAGCCAATAGTACAATGGAAATGTCTGGCACTGTTTTCACAGATATGCAAGTCTACAGAAACAATAAAAAGGCAGTAGGTACTATGACTTGTTTGTTTTGCATACATTTTTTGCTGAAATAAAATAAACCAATTTTACCAAGGACAGGAGTGGCCTTAGGTCAACTGATGCCCAAGGCAAAAGGGCAACATGGTGCCCCCCACTACACCACCTGGTGCCCCCATCCTGGTCTACCTACACCAAATAAATACTGAACAAAGTGCCCCTACTAGAGTGGTGCCCTAGGTGGCTGCCTAGTTGACTTATGCCTAAGGCCGGCTGTGACCAAGGGGTTATGTGGAAATTAAAAAGAGAAGAATTTATAAGAGAAAGGGTTTAGTAGAAGTAGGAAAACAGTAGGCCATACAAATACATAAAACAGCATATAAAGACAGACTGCAGTTAGAAGTGCAGAATGGGGGGACAGCTAATGTCCTGAAACAATCAGGAAAAAACAGTAGGTACTTTGGACTTACATGTTTTGCATTCCTTTCTTTTGAAATAAAATAAAAACAAACACTTGTACCAGGAGTATGTGGGATTTAGAAATGCCGCAGTTTGTAGGGGAAATGGTTTAGCAATACTAGAAAAACAGCAGGGCTTTCAAATAGTTAAAACAGCATGCAAAGGCAGACTGCTTTTAGAAAGTACAGGGCTGGGGGGTGCAAGCTAACATGCATGGTGGAGTGCTTTAATTAAAAATAAAAATTAAACAAGGGCTAGCAATTATTTTTGTCCAGAATATAAAATGTTTTTTAGAAATTTAGAAATGCCTCAATTTGTAGGGGAAATGGTTTAGCAATACTAGAAAAACAGCAGGGCTTTCAAATAGTTAAAACAGCATGCAAAGGCAGACTGCTGTTAGAAAGTACAGGGCTGGGGGGTGCAAGCTAACATGTATGGTGGAGTGCTTTAATTAAAAATAAAAATTAAACAAGGGCTAGCAATTATTTTTGTCCAGAATATAAAATGTACTCTCTGTATATTCTGAAAATAACACTGATCCAGAGGTTACCCAGTTCTGTTAAAGAGCACTACAGGCCAGTAGATTGAACTTGGCTTGGTGGGGATCCAAGGAAAAGTAGATTAAAAACAGAAGTTTCAGTATATTCTGAAAATAACACTGATCACAAGGTTGCTCGGTTCTGTTAAAGAGCACTTGCAGGCCATTAGATCAAACATTGCTTCGTGGGGATCCAGGGAAAAGTAGACTAAAAGTAGACTAAAAGGAGAAGTTTCTGTATATTCTGAAAATAACATTGATCCCGTGGTTGCCTGGTTTGGTTAAAGAGCACTGTAGGCCAGTAAATCGAACTTGGCTTGGCCTGGATCCAGGGAAAAGTAGATTAAAAGGAGAAGCTTATGTATGACCACTCCATTCGACAAGACAAACAGCTACACCAAGGGTATTTTAAAAATGGTAAGTATCACAAGACATGACAGACCAAGATCAGACATACACATAAAGGATAGGTAAGATACACAGACATCATTCATATATACCATATGACACAGTTGAAGGAAAATGACAAACAGGGTAGTGATGCATACCAGATATGGTACAACACAAAAATACATATGTACTAAAGCACAAGTCATGCTGAGATGTTGCAAACTGTGTGACAGTCATACAGGTATGAAGGTAAGTGTGTGTTGGAGAACATACATTTAAATCTGTGCATATGTACTACAAAGGCATACACAGAGATGTGTATGCAAACTCATGTATACATGTCCTAATATAACTTAGTTTCAAAAAGACTGGCTAGTGCCATAAGCAAGGTATGGACTAAAAAGGAATTATGAATGTTGCTAAGCAAGTATATTCACTATGAGACCAGTGAATGTCAATGCAGTATGTGAACAATTCATTTTCATATGTACCTATCACAGTGCTGTACAACATGGTGCAATAATAGCCATTACATGGCACATGCAAGGTCATTGTGACAGTGGGACAGCATGACCAAAAAATGTTCGATACATTATAAAATTATGGACATGCAACTATCAATATACAAATATGTGCTGAGCTGTACATGAATAGCAATTGCAAACAAACACACTCCACTGACCTCACTGTGTTATGTGATAAAATGGGAATACTGCAGCATGTGAGTTGCTGTTATCCTTCATAAGCATAGACAGGAACAATGCAAGTAGAACAATTGTGTCCCACTTGCATTATGCTAACTGCAACAGTCATATCTGTCACACACAGGAACAGTATATTGGACATAATATTATGCTCCACTGCATACATAGGACTACTCACTCATAAAGATTGAAAGAGTAGCACCCCTGGCCATATGGAGCAATGCATGCAGAACTGACAGCATGTGATGATTATGCAAATAATAATGGTAAATCTTGTGTCATTTGGTAATGTGTATCATAATCATACCTCTCAACTGTCCACATTTTTGGAGAATGTCCAGATTTTTGGTCATGTATTTGATCTACTCCTCATAATAATTTGTGGTTTTCTGGCAAATCACTGGGATGATGTGAGTATCGTAGTCACTAAATAATGACTACTTCATCACTAAAAGAATACAGGGCTTAAGTAAAATGTCTTATGCAGACCACCTCAAGGCTTTATTCCTGTATTCTGTCTCCTACAGGCTTTTGAGGGGAGAGCTATGCCTGACATACAGGGCATTGTCAGACCCCACTCTGATGGACCTCCTTCATATCTGCAAAACAAACAGCATCAGAATTGCCCATTCTAAAGACTTAAACATTGCCTGTGATATAAATAGGACCTGCTGGAGAAACAGGTATATATCCCAGAGATTATCCTGTATATGGAACAAGCTCCCCATCCATGTGAAGCAGAGTTCCTCCCTAACCCAATTCAAGTGCAACTTGGACAATAGGATGAGGAACAGGAAATTCATCCCTGGTTTGCCACCTATCTCTCTAATGGATACAGGCAACCTGTAAATGGTTCATCCCCAAGGCCTTAGCTTGTAAATGTGTACTTTCCCAAGCCCCTGCTTACACTTATCAAGGGTATCAGAACTTATCAGAGATTTTGGATGCATGATTAGGCTTAAAAAGGCCCTAATAAGCACCTATGAACCTATGAATGACATGATTTGGGCTTCACACATCACAATCTTCAGAAAATGCATGTTAAACCAACCTCTGTTTCTCTAGCAACCTTTTAAGTTTATAAGAGCAATATTTAAAATATGTCTCTATTTTTTGGGCCTTTGTCCTCCCATTTTGTTGGGCTTTGTCCAGAATTCTTGCATTAAGAGGTTGAGAGGTATGGTCATACTGCAGCAGCAAAATAAAGCCACATATGACCCGATATGTGCAGTACACATTATGACGTATGACAGAAAAGCATGTCAATAATATGGGATGTCTGCACAATTGTGCTTAGGCTGCATAGATCTGAATATAGAAAATACCATGATGACAACATAACAAAAGTATTCATATAGACACTACTTACATTCCTGAGGGACCACCCTGATGAGATCAAACATCATGAAAGATCTTCCTAGTGATCTCTTGGAAGGAGCCATACATGGCCAACGCCATGTCCTGAAAGAAGTTACCCACCAGATCCCTCATCTGAGTCTGGAAGATGTATGTCATTAAATTCTGGATTAGGTCCTGAACATAGCCTGCTGTATAATGGAAGATATGTTCTCTGTTGAGCCACAGGAACAAGGGCATATGCAGGCCCTGGTCTGTCATCATCATCAACATCTCTGTCAGAGATTTGGACTGCATAGATAGGCTTATAAAGCCCATTGTGGTCATTAGCCTAGTAAACACTTATGAACCTGTGATCCTGTGGTCATCATCCTGGTCCTCAAAGTCTGACTTGGCTAGTAGTGTTCTAGCACATCATTATCATCCAATCAATGATCTGGCATGGGTCCCCAGCTCTGTTAGATTTGTACACATGAGCACAACATTTTCCATACATAATAAATATTAACCTAAAATCATTGAAAAATTAAAAGCATACAAAAATTGAGCCATCTACATGTTGTAACTGTTATATATGTGATGTTACACTACTGTCTGACTTATCCAAGTGTAACTTTTTTATGATATCAGGTATACATCCAATTCATAACAAATTACAACATGATGTGTCATGTACATCACAGTCATATGCAAAACATTTCTGAAATAAAACCTAATCAGTAATAAGACATGCACAGAAATGCATATTCCAGTTAAAATACATTTCTATTGCATATGTATGTAGACAGGCATCAAATATATGGTGTGGCCCTGTTCAATGTGTTGCTATGACAGGTCTGTTACAAAACATGACAGTAGTCATATGCATATGTATTGTGTATCAAGATACAGATTAAACTACGCACAATACATGTTTACTGAAGCATAATGAAGGAAGTAACTCTCACGATATTGATGTGTATGTGGGGGAACACTTTACATAATCGAATTACTGAAATCTCGAATTTCATATGGTCGAGACCATATGATCGAGATTTCAGTAAATCGAATATGTGTAGTGTTTAAAAATAAAAGTTTACTTACCTTAATACATTGCGTGCACACAGAGGCAAGGATTCTTGTATGATCTGTGAGTATGTAATGTAATGTTTTATTTTTTTTGCGGTGTTGACAGGAAATGAGAAATCTCCCGTTTTGCACTTCCGCATACAGCGCAAGATGGGAGATTTCCCATTTCCCCACTGTAGCGCAATCTTGGAGTTGGTATATTTAAGTAGGGGGGGTGTGGGGTGCACAGCCCCCCACATGGGGGTGCAGGGGGGTGAAGACCCATGCAAAAGCAAAGTTTGTCTTATTTTTTTTTTTTTTGGTTTCACTTCAGAAGTTCGAGTTTACGAAACTCGATCTTTTGGTTTCGGTTATTTGCAGTTCGAGATTTTGTAAATTCGAGCTTCTGAAGTGAATCCGTATGTGGATGTAATATATATGGCAAGTCATCCTATATTACCACATCTATATACTGCTTCTCAGTATATCTTATATAAGACTTATATCAGTGTCTTGTAAGCGATTATCATGGACGTACATGCATACGACTAAGATGGTAACCATACCTCTCAACCCTTCAGAATAAGACATCTGGACAAAGGCATTTTAAAATAAGTACAAATAGGGAATATTTCAAATATACCTCTTACAAAGTCAGAACGTTGATAGAATAATGGATCATTCATTAGTATGAATGTTTTGAGGGTTATTAAGTATAAACTACTAATGTCTGTCATTATTGTCTAACCCCACAGTCCCTAATGACTTGCCACTAAATTACCAGAAAGGCACAATATTATTAAAAAAGGAACAAAATTATAAGTATAAGTTTGGGACATTTACCCAAAATGTGTACAGTTGAGAGGTATGAAGGTAACCCTGACCTAAATAAATGTACAGAACTAGTGAGATTAGGTGGACAGGTGTGAAGAAAGACGTGATGACAAATGACAAAACATTTATAAGTCAAAAGCATGTACCTCGATAAATGTGATGAATACTTTTGCCCTGTGATAGTCAATGTGGAAGGTTAATAGAAACAACATAAATGTGTCCCTCAGGGTATTATGCAGTGTCCCTGATACAGTGTTCAGTCTCCCACACTCGCATGTGAGTTCTGCCACTGAAGGAAAGTGCAAATACCAGCGAACACATAAGGTAGATGATAGCAGAATATGTTTTGATTAGCACCTGTTGGCTTTTGTGAGGAACACAACACTCTGGGCGGGTGTGTCCTACAAAAGGAATGTAATGGCATCTGGCCTGTGATTTCTGCATATATTGAGTGTAGTGGTGTAATAAAATGACATATCTTGTATCAGAAACAGATACATGTTATAGGAAACAGTATTATCAACTATACTACTACAAGACAAATCTGAAGGTATGAAAAGCGCTGAAGTAGTCAGTTTAGTATTGACCGTAGGTATGTGTTGACTTGTCAAATGTCACAGCTGTACATATAGTTCCTATAGGGCTGTCACCACTACAAATGATGAAAGTGGGAGCTGCTCTGTAGAAATGACAGACGTAGCAGGTCAAAACATACCTACAGCCATGCTTACACCACAAATAGACATATTAGCACACAGCAAAGCTTAGGCCAGGATTCACGAAGCCTTGGCCGGCATGTATGAGGAGAGTAAGAGTAGAGCAAGGCAAGATGTCTGCCAAGCTATTCAGCAATATCCTGTAGGGGCGTGTAACACAGCCCCTAAAACGAACATTGCACAGACAATGTTAGGTTATGCAAATTACCCCATTTGTAGGTGAAAGCTATGCAAATGATGTTAAATTTGCAATACATGAAACAGTAAGTTGTCCGTGCAAGAGTACAGTTATGTGCAGAAATGTACACGGATGTTAACAGAGTAACATTCTGCAAGTAGCTTAACAGAGCAATGTCATCTGCAAATAAAGGATGGATTTATTTGAAGAAGCATGCCAATGGCCAAATATAAGGCCAGTGGCATGTTTTTCCATTGGAAATTAATAAAACTCTAGTTGTCCTCCCCCGATCTCCGGTGTTTAAGCGTAGCGCAGCGGTGCGAATATGCGCTGCATGTACAAAACAAGACAAATATATAAAATATACATACAAATTGTAATGTCAGTTAAAAGTTAGTCCACCATGCAGGTGAATGGCAAGCTGAAAACAACATGGCTACTGAGTAGTGGTTGCTATGTGTGGAAGCGCACTCTCAGAGATGTAACCAAGAATTAGTAGGCAATCCTATGCAGTTGAGACTGAGGATAGTGAAGCACAATTTGTCATGCCATATGGGCCAAGCCTCTACACTGTAAGAGTAGGTTAAAGGGACTATCAGCGTAGAAGATAGGTGACATCATGAGTGTGTATGTATAAAACACTGTAATCTTATTGGAGCAGTGTGTCACATGTTTGCTGTCAGTGACTCATCAGTGGAAGAGGTGTGTTATGATTTATCCTAGGTAAAGTCAGGAAACTGATGGTGTACGCCATGGATATCACTGAAGTTTCTTGCAAACCTGCTGAAGTGTGTTTGCGCCCGTGCACACCTGTAAGCCCGAGTAAGCATGTGTGCACGCGTCTGCCCGTGTGCGTGCGTTGAAGAATGAGTAAGCTAGTGTAAGATTGTTGAAGCCCGTGTAATGTCGTGTAAGCCAGTGCAAGTGTTTGTATGCATTTATAAGCCTGTGTGCACGCGTGGAAATGGATGTGCACTTCACTGTGCTCCTATGCATGGCGCCGCTCACTGTGGACACAGACAGTGAAAAGGTAGGTAAACAAATAGCAGTAAGTTAACCAAGGAGAACTACCACAGCTAGCAGGTGAAAACAATCAGATTGAGTATATTACACAGCCAGTACAGTAGGCCAGCACAGCACAGCACGTACAACTCTACAAACAGCATTCCACCATGTTTTATCAGACACACTGCAACACTGTAGTATACTAAGAGAAGTGAAAACTGTAAAATCTTAACTGAGACAACATAATGTTAGGGGCTGCCATTGCTATTACACATCAACATATGCAACATGAGAAGTGTTGTGCCAATGTGAATGCTGCTCAGCAACACACAGTGAGTAGACGGAGAAGAGTGTGCAGGCACAGGGTAACCTACCAGGGGCTACATGAGCTGAAGACAGTAGGGCACTATAGAGTGGACAGAGACCTCCTGCAGAAGATTGTGGAGCTGTGCAGGCCATGTCTCACACACAGAACCAACAGAGCGAAACCTGTCCCAGTGGAAACCAAGGTATGTGTTGCCCTAAGGATACCAGCATCAGGTACCTTCCAGAGATTAACTGGTGATATGATGTGGATTTCACAAACATCAGCATACGGGGTACTGCACCAGTTCATGAATGCCATGTCAGCACATGTCAGTGATCATGTATATATCCCCAATTCCCGTAAGGTATTGGGCAGCAATATGTGTCTTTTCCACACAATAGTGGAATACCCTGAGTACTGTGTGCAATACACTGCACGCACATATGCATCAAAGCACCAGCCAGTGAGTGTGGTAGGGCCTACATCATCCACAAGGGCTTCCCCTCCATGAAGTGGCGGTTTGTGTGTGATGGCCAGCCCAAAATACTGAATGTGTGTGCTGGATGCCCTGGAAGCTGCAATGCTTCCTATATGTGGCATCTGACACAGCTGTACAAAACATCTGGCAATGGGGACAACCCTCATGGTCACCTAGTGGGAGATGCTGGATGTGCAGTTCAACTGTGGCTGATGACACACATCAGAAATGCACACACACATGAACAGGAATGCCATAATGAGGCACACACACGAACAGAAACTTTAATCTGTCATGTGTTTGTGTCGCTCAAGTCACAGTTCTGGTGCCTAGACACATCTGGTGGAGCATTAAAGCACTTGTCAACTACATGTACCAGAAATGTCTGTGGCCTAGGTCATCTATGTCACACACACACACACACACACACACACACACACACACACACACACACACACACACACACACACACATGACAGTTTATATACATAGTGTGAGTGACTGTTCATGTATGTGTATTACTGCAGAACAGTTCAAACACAGCAAAGTCTGTCAATAATGGACATTCATCATAGTTGTACAACCACCTTGGAGGATATGCATGCAGAACTCTCATTGCTCATGTGATACAGTGATGTACTTCAAAATACCATTGTAAATGCAAATATCAAATGACAAATGACATAGCACTTGTCTATATGTACACATTGTTACCCATTATACATATTGGGGTGTAATACCTATGTGTTACTGTTGGTATAGTATGTGTAGTAAATGTGGATAACTAACGCTTTTTAGCCTTATAGGTTTACAGCATGGGTTGGATAACACGTATCTGTCAGTATGATACCCTTGTGTAGAATAACTGTGTCATGTGCAGAATGCATTGTAGGCCACAGTATGAATTCCCAGATGTGGACAGGAACATCCCTATTGTCTTTGCTTGTAACTAACATGGCTATATGTCAAACAGTAATGGTCCCAGCAATGTGTGGTGGTAAATACCAGTGCATACTGGTATAGTATAGTACATGTAGGATCCACATGCTACTGTGTGTCCTACATGTGTGGGTCAGTTGTGAAGATATCATATAACAACTGGTTATTCAGACTGTTGAGGTCGTGTCTACTACCATAATGCAAAACAATCACAGATAGTAACATTATCACCCACAGCACAGTGTAAAACCATAGCAATCACACATGTGTAGACAAGTACAACAATATGTGCAGTATAATGCATACTGGCCACCAATAGAAACAATAAAGTGTTAACAGTGTGTAATACAGGGCATGTCACCATTCCAATGTGTCCACTATACATGTACATGCAGACAGTGCACCTTCACCATGTTCACATATAAATACATGACAATCTGTACTACACACATCACACACGTACTGCACACTCTGAAACACATGCTGCCAATACTACACACGTCAGTTAAATGGCACATGGATGGATAATACATCTTCAGAATTAACAGTGCTGTACACTATACTACATTGATGATCATAGCCGTAATGCATCATGCCTGCTTACATACACCTAGAAGGAAATCACACTTTGTGTTAACAACATTATAACATTATTACAGTGCTATGAAGCCACCCTGTGCATCAACATCATGTTAGTCTGTACCTGCATCAATGTTACACATTACAAGAGGTGGCACAGGTGTCATCATATGCACAGGGTATGTAGTTTCTTTTCCAGAGCCTGTCATTGAGCCATCCAATCAACATGTACATATTTGTGTGTGTGTGAGGGACAACAGGTTTTGCATGGCCCAATGTTGATGCAATGTGTGTGTGTATGTGTTATCCCTAGCAGTTTGTTTTATGTGTGTCTGCATGTACACAGTTTCAGCATGTGTCAGCTATATACTGGAGGCTGTGGGACAGTCACAGACTGTACCTGCCAGGCTGTACAGATCACCATTTCTGGCCATGGACACCCCTCCATGCATTCAACAATATTCCAGTCCTGCACCTGGCAATGTATACACATACATTCTTGGGATCTGTGTCACAACCTGTGGATAAATGGGTGTCAGTAATGTTAACCTCATTTGCATAGTATTGTCATTTAATACATAGTAATATGAGCCATACTCATACTCCAAAGTAATAACCACTGCTGACTGCTGCTGAGATGTGCACACAACTGTTTAAAGCTGCTGTACTATCATTGTTTTCAATGTCCCTTGTAATACCCAGCAACAAAATAACTGGTCACTGCATAACTATAACCCAGGATCACTACAGCACACAGTATGTGCACTATCTCAGAGCCATAGCAAATTTAGATACATCCAAGGTAATCACGAACAGATAATGCAGCACATTCAATAGTGCTAATATCCACATACATATTACAAATATATATATACACACACACACTTGGCAGGGCTGGGAGTTGAACATACACCCAACTACCTTATCACACTACAGCATTACGCATTTACAGAATGCGCTACCAAGATTACTGAACACAGCACTCACAGAGGCATACTTCTAGGTGGGTGACATCATCCGCAAAGGCAAAGACGCCGATAGGGAATGTATGTGTTGTGAGGCATCTAAAAGCATAACTGTGTCCCCAGGCAGCTGGAAACACACACACACACACACACACACACACACACACACACACACACACACACACACACACACACACACACGCACACACACGCACACACACACACAATTGGCAGGACTGGGAGTCACACATACACCTAACTACCTTATCACACTACAGCATTACGCATTTACAGAACGCGCTACCAAGATTACTGAACACAGCCCTCCCAGAGGCATACTTCTAGGTGGGTGACATCATCCGCAAAGGCAAAGATGCCAATAGGAAATGTATGTGTTGTGAGGCATCTAAAAGCATAACTGTGTCCCCAGGCAGCTGGAAACACACACACACACACACACACACACACACACACATACACATACACATACACACACACACACACACACACACACACACACACACACACTTGGTAGGGCTGGGAGTTGAACATACACCTAACTACCTTTTCACACTACAACATTACGCATTTACAGAACACACTACCGAGATTACTGAACACAGCACTCCCAGAGGCATACTTCTAGGTGGCTGACATCATCCACAAAGGCAAAGACGCCGATAGGGAATGTATGTGTTGTGAGGCATCTAAAAGCATTACTGTGACCCCAGGCAGCTGGAAACACACACACACACACACACACACACACACACACACACACACACACACACAAAATTGGCAGGGCTGGGAGTCGAACATACACCTAACTACCTTATCACACTACAGCATTACACATTTACAGAATGCGCTACTGAGATTACTGAACATAGCACTCCCAGCGGCATACTTCTAGGTGGGTGACATCATCTGCAAAGGCAAAGACGCCGATAGGGAATGTATGTGTTGTGAGGCATCTAAAAGCATTACTGTGTCCCCAGGCAGCTGGAAACACACACACACACACACACACACACACACACACACACACACACACAATTGGCAGGGCTGGGAGTCGAACATACACCTAACTACCTTATCACACTACAGCATTACGCATTTACAGAATGCGCTACCGAGGTTACTGAACACAGCACTCCCAGAGGCATACTTCTAGGTGGGTAACATCATCCGCAAAGGCAAAGACGCCGATAGGGAATGTTTAGAGAGTGAGCAGTCTGAAAGCATATTACTGTCCCAAGGTAGACGTAGACAAACACACGGCAGTGCTGTGATCGGGGCAACTAAATATGTACGGAGCACTACAACACTACATAAATATGGGACGCGCCACAGACAGTACACCCTACGAGACAGCAACCAATGTGTTCAATGTAGGCATCTATCGTGACATTGAAAATGGACATCTGTTGCCTGGATGACCACCATGGCTATACAGGATGTCAATGGCCATGCCCACACACTTAGTATCACACGTCTGTTTGTAATGTACTGTGTGTCCATCTACACAATGGCGTACTGGGCATGCTCACACACTTAGCAGTTGCAAAGGGCCATCTGGAATGCACATAGATTCTAATCACGGAAGTGCGCAGTTTGGAATGTACTGTGTGTCCAGCTACACAATGGCATACTGGGCATGCTCACACACTTAGCAGTTGCAAAGGGCCGTCTTGCATGCACACGGATTCTAATCACAGAAGGGCGCAGTTTGGAATGTACTGTGTGTCCAGCTACACAACAGCGTACTGGGCATGCTCACACACTTAGCAGTTGCAAAGGGCCATCTTGCATGCACACGGATTCTAAACACAAAAGGGCACAGTATGGTATTACTGTCCCCACGTACATGAAGGCCACTCACATGTATTGACCAGTACATACTCAGGAGCTATCACAGTTGTCTCAGGTGTAGATCACAGAGGTACACACCACAATCTACAATGTAGCCGTCACACATCACCATGTCATTGGACCAGCAATACACAGCCATACATTAACACAACACCGTGTGACTCATGACCAGTGGACTGTACATAGGTCTACAACAACTGTGCAGACTACACATGTACCGACAGGCTTCCATCATGTGTTATGCATTGCAATGATACCACTGTACATAACCAGGTGGACTCTACACATACCAGGGGCCCTGGGTCTTACACAGCTGTGACAGATGACTGTCGCTGTACACCAACGAACACACATGTTTGGCTATGTCATACATGTAACTGCAGTGGATATGTGCATGGGCCAAACACACACCACATATGTACATAGCATAGCTTTTGCTGTCCTCTGTGCAGACAAGTGGCTACAGCAATCATACGCACACAAATGGAAGGTGGGTCCATGGCTGTTGAATGCTAACAGTACATGAGGTAGCAATGTTGACCGAGTACACATTCCCTCTGTACTAGTTACCCATGACACCCATCATATCATACAACAGTCCATGTGTTATGTATGTCAACACACATGTCCACAAATTGCAATACATACAAACGTGGCTACATGACAGGCATGTAGGACCAACACACATGTACAATCTGTAGTGTGCATGCAGCTACCATGCATGTACAGAAGCTGATGTAAGTAACTCATCTGTGCCTAACTACAACATGCAGCTGCAATGCAGCCCCATAATTGACACTTGTATATGGTGACATACTGACAGTACGGTAGGATGTACAGCAGGTATGGATGGATGTGTGCACATAAAGTGGTGATGCACCTGTGTAGATGGATTTTTGCCAGGGACGGCTCACAGGTGTGTCACACACCATCCAACCATGACATGTGCAAACAATACGCTATGTTACCGTTACTTGACGGTAGAGACATAATACCTACACAGCGGTCAGGTGTTACTGACAGTACGTTACTTGACACCTGTAACACTTACATCCTCCCGTGTGCATATAGCAGCACAATTGCCGAAGGTAGCGTTGGTACACATAATGCAGCCAATACTGCTGCATGTCTGTCAGACGTATCATCATATAGCAGGTGTATCATTCACAGTACTGCCATGTGTGTTTGCTTGTGTGACCATATATGCCACATATGGTGTGGAATACAACCCAATTGCCACACACCCCTGTACACTGTTGTAGAGATCTGTACATACTGCAGTGTGGAAAGCATGATGTAGGCAGGTGTGGTGTGTGTATCACACACATCAACTATCCAAATGTGTATGACATTTGTGGTCTCCACAGTGTGTGTGTGTATTTATGTAGGTATGTATGGCTGTTTGGTGCATGGTGTGAGGGTGTATGCTACCATACAGAACACACAGGATCCCTAACCCCTCACGGTGATGCAGTCCACTACCCTGTTGATGCCATCGGTCTCAGCCGCACTGGCTACCTGTACATGTTCTTTCTCTGTGTCGCATTGTGTGCGTGCACAGTACTGTGAGGGTGATGACCACATAGGCAAGGGTCCTCACCTCAACACTATAGGGTGTGCATTATAGTGTTGTTGACCCCGTTAGTGTGAGCATGTTCCTGTAATGTAACTGGTTATTACTGATACACAGTGAGGCCTCATGCTATCAAGTGGCCTCTAGCATTATCATTGGCCAGACCACTGTGTACAACCCCTGCACCATGTCAACATACCTGTGATGTGACCTGGTATGGATGTCACGTCTCTAGCCACTGTAGCCTATTAAACTGCCCACATGCTTCTGGATCAGTATATGTGTGGACATCTGTGGTATGTTAGACTTTCAGACAGTCAGGCTGAGGCTACGTTTAGCATGCTGATATTGCCATATGTGCCTGTGAGTACTCCACAGTTAAACATGGGAGACTGCAAACAGTGCTACCTGTAGGCACATGCAAGTAGACCATAAGGAGGGAACCAGAGCATCATTACCAACATACTATTACTGTTGTTACCATGACACATACTGTGAACATATAACAATGCATGCTAAACCTGTACTTCATGGTATGTCTGGTGCGTGTCAACAGTACACAACTAATGTAATATACATGTCTCCACAGTACACAACTAATGTAATATACATGTCTCTCACTATTCTCACACAACTATTGTAATATACACTTCTCTCACTATTCTTACACAACAAATGTAAATTACACTTCTCACTATTCTGTTCACCCTGTGCATCAGACCATTTGAGCATGTCCCTGCACCGATGGTGTGGATGACAGGGATGTGGCACAGGCTTCATCACATGCACAGGGTGATAATGTTTGCCAGGGGCATAGGCTGCAGCAATGGATGACATCATGTGTATGGGTAAAGGCCAGTGATATGATTGGATATGTCTGTTCAGTATGCATGTGGTTGTTGTTGTGCCCTACAGATGTCTTTGCTGTGTGCGTGTATGTGTGCACACAATTCTGCCTTTTGTGAGGCCTACACGGGGTATTATTGACAGCTCCAGATTGTACAGACCAGGTTGTACAGCTCACTGTGTCTGGCCACGGTCACGTGACCTGTGCCTGCCAGGGGTTGCATGGGCACTACGAGGCGGAGGTACAGATTGGCTACTGTCCAATGACACATGTCCACTGGAACTGTGTCCCCACTGGGAACATCCAGGGCCACGTCCACGTGGCCTGCTGTGTCCTGGTGTGGACAGCACAGCACCAGCTTCACTGCTATTGCTACCGGCACTATGGGAGCGAGCATGTGAGGTGGCACGCTCACATTGACCTGCACTAGGTGGTGTGGCTGGCCTACATCCACGTGGCCTATGCCTCACTCCTACCAGATGTTCCAGCGCAGACAGCTCACACTCGTGGATTGCCATGCCACGGTCAAGGATTCCGACCATGTCACCCAATCGCCTGTCAAGAACATCAGCAATCTGCTGTTGAGCATTTGCCAATGCCTGGATGTTGTTATTTAGGGTATGGATAGCAGCCATCTGCAGCCTCTGCCCTTCCCTGGTGTGCCATTCAGCACGTGCCTGTGCCGCCATTACAGTCTGGAACATGCATCTGGTGATACCAGCTGCTGCGCTCTGTCCTGCAGGTGCATGTCTGCCAGAGGTCCTCCTATGAGCAGCACCGGCCACATGCCTGTGTGGCACATCTGCAGTCATTACACTGACACCACTTCTGTAGCCACTACACATTCCTGTTCCACGCTAATAGATGCTGACTGTCCTTCCTCTATGGCCACTGGTGATGCGGTATGTGTTGGCAGCAGAACTGTGTGCGGGGAAGAGGGGGACATAGCTGGGATGGCAACCGTTGGCACAGATTCAGCCCCTGATAACCCTGCCTGTACCTCATGCATATGTTCATCACTGCTAGTATCTGTGGGGACACTAACATCAGATGGACCGCAGGAGGGTAACGCACCTACATCACCTATGAATGCAAAGAAAGACTCTAAATTACAATAGACACAGACACACAGGCACACACACACACACACACACGCACACACACACACACACACACACACACACACACACACACAGACACACACACACACACAGACAAACACAAACACACAGACACACACATACACTCACACGGACACACACACACAGACACACACACACACACAGACACACACACACACACACACACACACACACACACAGACACACACACACAGACACACACACACAGACACACACACAGACACACCATGCATGTGATTTGACAGATGGCATGCAGCATGCCTGTGGTACAGCAGAGGGCATGCAGCTCGGACATTAATAGTGTTAGTAAGCATACCTCCCTGGGGTGCACACTACAGCAAGCAGGTGTCATATCAGTAGCCATGCAGTTCACACAATCATGGTAGTATGCATGCATCCCCATGATACACCATGTGGACCAGAACAGGATCACAGTACACATGGCTGATTTGACCTTGACATGTACTCTGCTGACGTGTGCATTAACATGCATACATGTCTGACACAATGGTGTCCTGACACATGTACAGCATCGTAATGGGAATCACATTGTGGTGTTGCCTGTATGCCCTACAGATAGAATGCATGTTTAGCAAATGTGCATGAGCAAGGAAGGGTAGTGTGAGCCGTCTACATTGCTATACAGTGTGAAGTACAGACACTGTGCCATTGCATGGCATCTTGAGGCATCTATATTGCTGTACAATGCATAATATGTACACATTGCATAGCCATAACTGCATGCATACCCATGACATAACTGTGGATTGTGACCCACGATGCTGAGGTGTATACACACCAAACCATGCTGTGTCAAGTGACAGGTCACTGGAGGCCTACAGCTGACACCCCTGCACAACAACTACAGGGTATTAGCTGCCTGGCAATCATGTCCACACATAGCGGACATGTCAATTCACCATTTCCCACATGACATTGATGTACCACACACACACGAGGTGCACAGCTAACGGTGATGTCCTACAGCAGCAAGGGGAATGTACAGTATCTGTGGCCTGATGTGCTGTCAATGTCTGTGGAAGCTGTACAGGTGACTACTGTCATGCTATGACACAGTCGTGATGTGCAACTGATCTTATATGGTAGACTTCAGTGACACCTCTACTAGCTGTGCACAGGCTGTTAGGATGTCCAGTGTACCACATCAACTGTATAATCAGTCAACTAAGGCTATAAGTGGACCATGTGTGGACAATGTGCAACAGGGTGTATACACATCACATCTACTGTGTGGCTACGTGTCTCTGGCCATCCCCCATGACCATGTGTGTACATGTGTTGGCCAAATGTGTGTGATGGCCATCTATCTCACATGTCTGTGTTGTCCCATATGACATACACCCATAGATGTCAGATATTTCACCACCCACAGGGCTATGCAGACAACGGGTTGTATGTTTGGTATGTGGGGTATGGGTCATGGGATAGTGTGAAAATATTGCAGCCAGAACACTACATGTCTGGAACATGTCAGATGGCACATCACAATGTGTGCACCCAATGCAGGGGCATACAACACAATGGTGACACCTGTGGGCTGCCCATATCACAGCTCACTGTGTGGTACTGTTTGCGTATCACACATGTTGTTCCAATGCATACTACATATGCCTCCATTGTAGAACACCTCCATCGTTGTATGCACAGCTGACCACACATGTAGCAATGACAAATACTGTGGTTTCAAGTTGGTGTATCATTTCATTTGTATATATTGCGCATGGGTGGCCTGTGTGAATGATGGGTGCTGTGACCTGTATATCGTGACTGGAACGGACATCAAGTGTGCAAGTGTTAACTGGCCACATGGCAAATAGATCTATTCTTTAACATGCCTGATACTGATGAAAGTCTTACCTGCAATGGACTCATGTCTGTGCGGCACACCAGAGGTACCTGTATAGGGATGACACAGCAATATGAACATTATCCATGACTGTATGACAGCCACAGGGTGCACTGTGCATGTTAACACATTTGCCTGTATAATAGCATATAGTATGCACATGTGTGCATACACAGGGTAACATACTGTAGTATGCAGCTTGTGTGTCCACATACCATGCATATGTTGTTACTTTACATAATGTACAGTGACACATGCAACTAAATGGGATATAATAGCCATATGTGCAGTACTGACTTACCAGGCAACTCCAGGCTCATTGGTTGGGAGACACCCACCTCCACGATGGCAGCTAGAGTTTCTGGATGCTGTTCTGAGGGTGTCCCCAGGTCAGTAGCTCCTCGGTGTGTGTGAGTGGGGGCTGGGTTGGTGGCCCACCACCTGTTCCACCTTGTTCCCTGGCAATTGCAGTGGCATGCTGTTTTGCATGTCGTATCAAGTCCGTGTAGTGTCTGCGCACCTGCTGGTAGGTGCGGTTATGGCCACCCACATTGTTCACCCTCCTGCGAAGATCCTGCCACAGGTTGTCCCGCTGCTGGGCATGCTGTGGCACATGGCTGAACAACACCTCATAGTTCTCATGGAAGTACGGGATGAGGACATCATCCTCCTGGCGGCTGTATGACGGAAGGCGTGTACGAGGCATTATCTGTAAGACATAATGATGGTGACAGGTCACAGTTTCAGAGATGTACAGAGATACTGCTGCACATACATTTCTATGACATCTAGTGCATCTGCACAGTTATCTTTGCAAATCATCATGACACGGACATGACTGACGTGTTTGTGTCACACACATGTAACACCCGTTGTGCATTGGATATCATCACCATATATGTGTGTCACATCACTACAGTGTTCATACTCCATGTGAATGCTGTCTTGATGTGGGCATGTCTATTTGCCTGCACTGGTGTTCTTATCTATTTGCACATGCCTGGATGTGTCCAAGGTAATGCTGTTGACCTTGATGCTGTGTATATGTCACATATCAACACAGACACAGCCTTAATGGACTTGAGCAGTGACAATGCACACATACGCATGGAAACCTGTGCGTGCATGTTTTTTGCCATATACATCTACACAGCACTGTACAGCTGCTCAACATCCTGCCTTGGATCGCCTGTGTTGCACATGTGATAGACATGGGACAATGGTTAGTCGGATGTCATTTGCAGGGATGCTTATGAACCATAGCATGTATGGGCAAGGTTTCTTAGCTGTAACAGACAGCCATTATGTCACCGCGAGGTGCATCAGTGACACATTACTGATCCAGACAGTTGATACTACATCTACCATGCGGCCATAAAACCATGTATGACTGGGATGACATGTGCAGCTTTGATGGACAGGGTTGCATGGTTTGGCGGGAGTATGTCACAAGTATGACACAGGGATCTGTCCAGCATGTGGTGATCCTAGTATTCGGATGGTGGATGTCCATGACGTATATCTTACAGATCAGGATATGGACATGTAGCATGTCCATCATCATGGTGTAGCAGATGTCTTTATGCAAGGTAGACAGCATGCTGCATAGTGGAGGTGAGGATTGTGAAGGCTGGTATCACCCATACACGCATGGTCATTACCCCTTAAAGGTGATATGTGATCCAATATTGGTCACCCCAGTGCTGTATATGCCTGCCCAATGATCTCCGTGCTCATGGATGGCACCCTGTCATGACATGGGTATCTCGTATGACTGCCTAAGGGGCCTGGAGACGTCACCAAGTCAGGGAGGTGTACTGCACAGCACCATCCCTTACACAGTGTCCATAATGATGACCACAGCCTAGGTGGTAGTTAATGGGTACAGGGATGTTCACCTAGTGGTGACAATGCTGATATCATCCAACAGAATGTGCACATATGTCACACACCTCACCCATACAGCCCATTCCGTATGTTGTTCACAACACTGACACAGCTATTCCTCATAGGTCATGGCCATTCACATCCTTACATACACATATGCCTAACATTTGTCTGTGTGGTATGGGCTACAATGAGGGTGGAGTACAACACATTAACCCTGTTCTACTGTAGCTGGCGCTGGTGTGATATGCACATGTCACTCTGGCACCATTTGTAGTTGTGAGTCTGTCAACAGGCCACTGGTAGAACACTCCTGTGACATACAAAGGTATTTGTAATCAAACATCCGTACTGTCTTGTACATCTGTACTGCTAACATCTGCAGTGATAATGGTTCATGGACATGCACACCATACTCAGCAGGGTTATAGTGCGGTGCCACACATTATGACTGTCGTCACCACTTGTGGGTTGATATTATCCAACACCCTATCTGTATTTTATGGTCATGCTAGGCACTTGTACAGAACTTGTGAGCATGTCATAAGCTACTGATTAATATAGCACCCATTCCACACCATTTCCCACAGGTACACTGGCTGTCCTAAGATTTCCAGCTTGCTTATGGTACAACAACTGTTGTAAACACGTAACTCACATATCCTGTGAGACATGGTTGTATATACAGGCATGTCCAACTGTCACGTACCAGTGCTATTGCCTGTCTATAAGATGGATATGTTGTACATGTGGCAATAGAGTGATTGTCTCATGTACACATTCAATGCTCACCTCCCGACATACGACACTACAGCCTGTGAGGGATGCACTTATGCAGCCCTGCTGGGGGTAATGCTGTCGCCAACCCTGACTGCACCTGACAGTCATGTGGGGATGTGTAACATTCGCAACACACCCCACTCATCACATAGGCTCACATGATCTCCACCACAGGGCACACATACAAGGACAACGTGTGCAGTACCTCTCCATACTCTGTGTAGGCACCAGAGGAAGCCCCCATATGGAACACAACATCACCAACTTATAGCCCACAGACTCATGTGTGCCCATCACATACAGCCAATAATGTGTTATAACATACACAAAACACCAATCATAGGTGACTCTGTAGGCGGTCACACTGCAGTTCCACACAGCAGGCTACACAAGGCGATAGTCGCTTACATCTTGCTGTCGGGTAACTGATTCTGCAACATAACCTATGCACCCATGCCACACCTCACCAGGTATGCTGTGACTTGTCATTCTCCATGTTAGTGTGACTGCCCTGAGATGCCACTTCACAGACTATGTGTGCAGGGACATGCAATAGCTCGCCAGTCTTGTAGCCCTGAATGTGTGGGCCAAGCCCTGTGGAGCATTATGCATTCATCCAGACCCAATACCACTGTACAATGACTGACTGTGTCACTTCAACAGTTGCCTATGCTTCTGCTGTCATTCCACAGGCATATGGTATCTGTCCGCTTTGACTGACCTGGTCAAACACAATGCTTTGGCACAGATGACCCGCACCTGTCAGCCCTGGGAGTACAGCTCACATGTAAGGCTCTTGCTGCTTCTATACTGCCTGTCTTGCACAGTTTCCAATAACAGTCACCGGCAGAACAGGAACTGGCAAGCAAGACATGGGGTCATGTGACACAATGCTTGCATCTTCCTCTGTGATGCACGCAGGCAAGGCACACCTTAGAATGCACCACTCCAGTATCGCTGCAGTGACTGGGACCTGCCTCTTGGCTCTGCAGAGCACACCTGCAATGACAGGTTATAGACAGACCATACCTTTCAGGCACATACCTGGACTGGCACACCCACAGCTGAGGTGTTCCCACATCCCACTATGTTGTACACACATCCTGGCTAGTTACTTAGCATAATGCATCAGAGGTGCTCCACATGCAACTAACTGTGTCCGGAACCACTATACACATTGTAACAAGCTACAGATTCCACTACATACCCCACGGTTACCAGACCTCATTTGTTGGTGTACTGGACAGTAGGGCTCAGACAGCTACTACTGATGTGTGACTGACACTAACCCACACTTAACTGGGATAGCCACTCATGTACTGACACATCCATGAGTCATAACCTCCACTCGGCTGGATAAACTCATACACACCACCTCCAAGACCAACATTAACCTTGACATGAACACTACCAACATGTAACTGGTGTTCCACACCTGTGGTCATCTCCTCATTGGTGGATTCCAAACATATGCTAATCAAACTTGTTAGCCACATCCCGGAACCACACCCTTCACGGCATACACAGTACATGAGTGCTACAACACCTACTACAGATGTCTCATACAAATGCTGCAACACACCCCAGTGCACTTCAGTAGCATGTACACGACTGCATGGATCATGCTATGCCACACAGAGCCACGATGGTACACACCAGATAACAGACACCACTCTGGTGGTCAAGTTCCATGGACATAATGTACAACAACAGGTGGAGGCTGTTGCACAGTGGTGTGCAATCCCATGGGTGGGGTAGCTCACTGGTCAGCCTCGGTAGGGCCACGGTATCCCTCATCACATACTCCATGACTAGCTACGTAAACATTACTGCAACACATTCCGGGGTGTACCACAAGGCATTATGGTGGTATGTCAGTAGTCACTGTCAATACCCACATCTGCTCTCACATACAACAGTCACTCAGGAACATTACAGACCCAGGTGATGTTGGCAACATGCTGGTGGATGGATTCAATGCTAACATTACACCCTCTCACTCACTACAGGGTCACAATCCATGCAGGAACATTGCAGTGTCCCTGCGGTCACACCTACACAGTACTAACCTGCACTCTATATGTCCTGGGACACTGGCCCCATGTCACCTTCCAAAGTCCCAGGTCATGATGTCCACAAACCTCTGAACAACATGTCTCCCCCCTAGGCCACCATATTCAGTAATAGCCTTGTATCAGACATTGTGGCCCCTGAATGGCACACAGCAACATTCATCACACTCCACACAGGTGGCACCACAATGCACGAGTGGGATTATAGTCCTCCACACCTGACTGGACTGTTCTGCATGGCTATGGGGCACATCATCAAGGACGTCATTCACAGAGACATCGTTGGGCTCCGGTCCTTTGATGCCACCCGGGTTGGACTTGTTATGGCCAGAGCATGGCCCCTACACCTGGTGGACTCTCTTCATACAGTTACCAGGGTAGTTGATGATGGTACGGGAGTCCACACATCCTACATTGTCCTCTCTTTGCCTCTCAGCACCATTCTCCATTCTGGTATTGACAACATACACATACACCTGCACATCGTACCCTATGTCTCCGGATGTTATGCAACGTGGCTCATGGACAGGACACACAATGAGGGTAGCATACCATAGTACCTACTGCATTTCAGTTACATTTGGCATACCACAGTCCTCAGTCATAGGGCCCCTCATGTTCAGTATATGCTTCCCTGAGGTACAGGCTAGCACAGAGGGACTTTCCCTGCCTAGCTTTACAAACCCCTGCATACAAAGCACCATGATTGATACACCAGCTGATACTGACTCCATCCATATGGGTGTCACTGTGACAGATACCTGATAAGAATATCATGGCCTCAAGCTGCATGACACAAGGTCCATGGACATCACCTTTGCATTACACCATTCACTCACTATCACATAGGTGGAAGTCCCCTACATATGTGTCACATTGTACATGTTTGTAGTACACACGTATGTCACACCCACTCCTGTGATTACCGTATTGCCACTGTGGCATGGATATCCTTCTACATGGCCACACCTATCTGTACTGGGTGTGTAGCTGCTACATAGGCACCCATTGTACCTCTGAACTCAAGACTTCTACACACGTTCAAGGGTACACCACCCCATTTAGGGTGTACCTTACACAACAGCTACAGCTTTACATACCACAACATTAACACGCCATGACGTTTATTGAGCTCTGACAGCTAAGGTATGCAGCTGAACTATGGAAACCACGTCTGTACACATTTGCATAATACATACTCAGGGGTGACCTCTGCTGAACAGACAGGGCCCATGTCCACAACAATATTAATGGATATACTCCACATACGCGACATACGCAGATGCCACTGTGAACAACATGCTCATGGATATGTGCACACATGCAACAATGAGTGGGATGTGCTTGAGGATTACATTCCCAAACTGGACACTCACCATGCTTTGGAACATGACTCCTATGTACATCACGCAGGGACACTCAGTAGCACTGTTCATGTGATACCTCCCTTGGTGTTTGGGACACACATGTACGCCAGGGATCACTGCAGTGGCTGTACTGTGCAGGGGTGCAGGTAACACATGGCTCTGCTGATCACAGGACACTACCCTAGAGAGGTGCCACTGGTGTGAACACTGTGGTTGTGCTTACACATAGACTTGCCAGACTGCATAGTACCCCACTATGAACCTGTGAAGCTATTACATGTCCTTTGTGCATGGCTACTTGGTAGCCCTTCCATTTAGATTAGCTATCATGCTATTACAATGTCCCATGCCTACAGGCCATATGTATCCTGTTATTGTACATGCCAATAGACGATACCTGTGGTATTCATGATATGCCTGTTATGCTGTGTAGAATATCTGACATATCTACCTACAATACTATACATTACACATATTTTACCTAGTATCCCATAATGCAAAGCATACTTGCACAGCGGGACCACCTTAGAGATGTCATTGTCGTTATATGCCCATACACATGCCTACTGTGACAGTATATCAACATATACTATCCCCGGCTATGGCACGTACTTGTTGGACATACCTTACCACTGATGGCGGGTTGTATGTAATTGTTCTGTTTAAAGCCCTCATGTAGCATCCCTTGTGGTGTCTGTGATGTGTACCTTGTGGCCCACAGCTGGATGCACAGTTTCTACAAGCTTAAGTATGCTCAGCAAGACATCACTACATAAATACCTTTTCCCATGTTATGCATTGCAGACACTTTTAATTAATGCAAAACGAGCTATACATACAGTAAATAATTAATACAAAACATGCTATACATATACTTACATACTGAGTGTTCTACATACCTTGTTATCGTTATGTACTTTCGTCTCTATCTCTCTCACACTGCTTACATGGGTATTTTGTATGAGCATACGGTTTGAATGTCTGGCAAGTCTTCCTTATATACGTCGATAACTGTAACATGTGGTTTCCCGCCACCTATTGGTGATTCTGAGTGACTAATTACTTGCATATCAGCTTTGCAGCTACTACATTCACCAATTACGTGGCAACAGTGGGGTATAATTGACTTCTCCACTTGGACGTTGGCCATTTGCCCTACCTTCGGGAAGACGGACTGTATTGCGTTTTGTTATGTGTAATTGCAACTGCTATGCATAGAGACAAGTATACTTTGGATTCATGTCCCCTGTGGATTGTGTGTGACAGCTAGAGTATGTGGTTCAACATGTGGGTGTACCTGTCATCCCAACGTTTGTTAACGGACTATTGCAAACAAAACCTGTAACATCGCCATTTGTTCCATTATACAATGGCTGCAATTTTGCATGGCGCCTTTAATTGTGTCTCTCACAAGGTATGTCGATGGTTCTGCAGTTGTAATTGACTGACTGGATGTTTGTGCTGTTATTACAGTCTGTATTGCTATAGTTTCTAGTGTGGGAGATGTCGGTCCATCTACGTACCATATACAGGTTTGTGGGGCTTGCATTTCTGCATATTCCATATATATATATATGTGTGTGGGCTCCGTCCCTTATTAAAGAGTTATCAGTTAGTAGACTTATGTTACGGGATTGTACATTGGGCCATTGTTAATTGGTTTCTATATAGTATGCAGGTGAGGTTGATACTTCCATACCTCCAGAACTGCAGCGATATGTAAAGGGATATGTCTACATGACAGCTATCCCATGTATTTCTGTCCCAGATATTTGCAGTCATTGCGGTTGTGTTGGTAACAGAACCTCTTTGCCATGGGTTGACACCTTTTCATATGGCCATCGTTGGACTCTTCCGGGACACACAGCGGTGTTTACAGGCCAACACATAGCCACGGTCAGTACACAGAATAGCACATACTTTTATCCTCAATACATACCTATTGTTGTTGGACTTTGGCTACTTATCATATTGCATGTAACATTCGCGTTTCTTACATACAGGCATAACTATTTAATGCAACTATTACATTATGTATGGGACATATTAATGTCCTACAATCTCGGACATTTTCCCTTTGTAATGTTTTATGTCAAGACACACCTGCCCAGGGAGGGGCTGTCCCTCCTAATGTGGGACAGGTGGTGACCGTATGCCTATGGCTAGCTATACCCACACCTACCGTAATCATCTACCTCCGAGTTGGCACTAGCAGACACATGATGCGAACACACACACATTACAGTCACACAGGGATGCACACGGCACCCTCAGCACACACATACACAGACTACGGCACTCACACATACAGTTGAACACAGTACCTACGTGGACCACAACACCGGCAGCGGTAACGAATTATCCATTCATATCATCATACTATTACTCGAGGTTGTACTGTTCTCTTTCGGTCTTTCAGCCTTGTGGTTATGCATGTCGGTATGTTACACATTCCATAGTTGGCAGTATCCCAATTATTTGTACCTCCAAGGTATTATGAACGGCATTGACCTATCTATATATATTTGCAGATATCGCTGAATCCGTATATATCAACATATATCACTCTATCGCCCTTTCTATCTGTATTATATATATGTATATATGTGTACATATATATATATATATATATATATATATATATATATATATATATCTGACGGGGAAAATGACAGGCAAGCTACACCTTTCATTGTGTACTTGTTGGTGTATACTGTTTCCTGGACTCCGCACGTTTGTATCTGTACCTGTCACATTACACACCTGCCGTAGGTTAGGGTTGCCCTGCGAGTGACAGTCCCTCTTTGGGCAGTTGTGTCCTGCAAAATATTTGTAAACATGGCAAATGTCCTGTGATATTAGAACATACTTATTTCCTATAGTTTATGTAATAATTGCATAAAACAGCTATTCTGTATCTGAAGCAACAAACAGAATAAGTAAGTAAACATTACAAGAATGAGCTTTTATCTAGGCAAAACAGTGCAGTTCTGCTTTCCGTACTGGCTGGGTGTATGTGTCGGCCTGCAGACATCTGACGTATGTCCCACATTAGTAACTTGAAGAGGTGGCAACCCTTCCATAGGTACATCTTGCCTAGCAATAGTGTTAGGTGATTCTATACATGATTGCGTGTTCTACACCTGGCAGTGGTTGTTTTACCCTTCAGAGCAGGCGCTATTAGTACAGGGGTAAATAATGCTGGTTTCACCTGTTCTGGACATCATTCACCATGATCTGCGCGATATTCGGAGTAGCTTATCCCTGTTTTGCGCATATCCATATAGTCATATTTAAACGTCGCTTACCAGCAGTGGGCAATGCATATTCCCGGTAATGTGTGTTAAACATATGATCTGATGACCTGCATCCAACATGCATTACTCATGCCCTTGGGATTACGTTACATCCCTTGCAGGCTGTGGGACCGGGAACATGCACGACGGTCACTGCATTTAACATATGGCCATCTGGGATTTGTACACGTGTTATGTCATTTTGTACATGGAGTACACTACAGCTGTTACTCCATACTGCAGTCACATGGGTAACTCAGTTAGTTTACATATTGATGAGTCCAGTTAATGGTATGTCCATGTGATGTTTACTGTATGTGCTCCGGCATTGGGTATGTATATCACAGTGAGCCACACACGATACTGTGCTACACCTTCAAACGACCGTGGGTGGAGCATGCTGGGGTGACGAATACCTGTCATGGGTACACCCCATGCCTTGACACAACATCCATGATTATATTATGTGGAGTCCCACATTAACGCAGCAGGGACTCCGTGCTGAGTGTCTGCAGAACAGTGCTTAAACACATGTGCTCCCATGATTGCCTCTGCTCCTCTACGCGACAGTTGGTTACTCGATGTTGTGGCGACAGCAGACACTGTTTGCCCTGTTTGGTGTATGGCCTCTGACAATCGGCCATGTACCTACTGATGTACCTGGGAACCTATACACACAGCACCAACATATGCTGATAGGCGCATGTACTGCTCAGGTGTTGACATTCTGTGTTCCAATAGCTGTTGTGTGTACAATGTTTGAGGGCTGCCTATGTAGGATTCACACAGTGGGCCACCTATACATTACAATTTACAGGTGGTTGTGCTTGTGTGCCATCCATTTTACTGTGTGTGCAGGTGGAGAGGTGTGTCAGTCCATAGGGGCCTACACTCTCAGCGTATGTGCTATACGTTCCCTCTTTGCCAAGGCATAGGCATATTGGGCATGCCTCTGTCTGCCTACTGGGGCTGGCACAGTGTGTTCATGGTCTGAATCCCTCTGTGCCTGTGATGGCCTTGGCAAATGCAGTGGGCTATGAGGGCCTTCACCATTTTATCCCTGCTGCAGTTGTTTCCGCAGGATCATATTATGTAGCATGGCACATACTATGATGATGTGGGCACAAGTGCCTGGAGAGTACTGCAAGGCTCCACCAGATGTGTCCAAGCACTGGAACTGTGATTTCAGCATCCCAAACACATGCTCTATGATGATTTTGGTTTGTGCGTGTGTCTCATTATGGTGTTCTTGCATGGGCGTGTGTGCATTTCTGATGGGAGTCATCATCCAAGGCTCCAGTGCATAGCCAGCATCCCCCACAAGGTGGCCATGTGGGATGTCCCCCCTGAAAAATACCTGATACAGCTGTGAGGCGTGTCAGATATGGGAGTCATGGTAGCTTCCAGGGCTGCCAGCACACACATCCATGATTATGCTCTGGGCAATGCACACGATCTGGCAGTTGATGGAGTGGAATCCCTTGCAGTTTATGTAGTGCCTACCATGCTCACCGGGTGGTGACTTGATTTGTATGTGCGTGCAGTCTATTGCACCCAGTACCTCTGGGTAGTGTGCCACATGGTGGAAGTGATGCATATTGCTGGCCAACTCCTCCTGAGTTTGGGGGAAGTATATATGCTCATTGGCATGTGGTAACATGGCATCCAGGAACTGGTGTAGTACCCTGGATGCTGATGCCTGTGAGATTCCCATTATATCTCCAGTTGGCCTTTGAAAGGTACCTGTGGCTAGTATTCGCATGCTTACACATACCTTTGTGTCCACTGGGATGGGTTCCCCTCTGTTATTTCTGGTTCTCAGGCGTGGCCGGCACAGCTCCACTATTTGCTGTAAGATGTCTCTGTCCACCCTGTAATGCTCTACTATCTCCAGATCATGTAGCCCCTGGTAGGTTACCCTTGGTCTGAACACTCTTCTCCTCCTCTGGGGCCTGCAGTGGTTGTCGGCATCATCCTCCACAATATCATCAGTCTCTAACACATGCTGATGAATCACAGCTATGGCAGCTCCCAACATGTACATTTTAAAAGTTCTCTGTGTATTTACACCTATGGTGCAGTGTTTGGGAATTCACAGGTGTGTGTAGGGTGCTTTCACACTTTATACTATTGCGCTGTGAACACCGATGATGTCATAGGGTGTGTATGTACGATCATAGCTACAGGATATGTTATGTGTTTTACTACCGGAACTACTATTGTGGTGCCTTTGGTGTTGAATTACATTTCGCTGCTGTGGATTACCTCTTGACCTTCCCTTTACATTTCTGCACGTTCCACCTACCATTTTCTGGCATGCATACGGCAGCCTGCTTTAATTTGTACTTTCCTAGACCTGGCGTATCTTGCGTAATGTGTGCTATTGCCGGTCTACTGTCGGTTTGCTTTGCTCTGCTATGACAGATCTCCTATCTTTGCAATCCAATGCCTCCCCTCCTTTCTTTGCATTCCAATGCCTCCCCTATCCTGTTTTGCAGGTTTCTGTGAGCAGACTTGACAGCTGCCATTGATTGGCCGCCGTGAGTTGATTGGTGTTGATTGCTCATTAGTATGCCAATTACCCTATTTCGGCATTTCCTTCTTTTCTTCCCCTGACCTTCCTGTTTGTGCTATTGTTCGCGCCGCGTGCATCTGCTTTCTGGGTTTCAGGCACGTTTTCATCCCCGTACACATGCGCCTTTGGGCACCATGTGTGCTCTCAACTAAACGATTCTATACCTTCCTCCCCACCCCTGTCCTGCAGCTTTACTTAGCAAAGGCCAGGCCAGATTTGCATTGCTCCAATGTGCTTACTGCTACGGTGGCACACCCCTCTGCTGATGTCATGTATCTCCTCTGAGCCACTCCTCTGTGTTATAGTGCTGCGCCGTATGGTTCAACCTTCATCCGGCGGGACATTTGCGATTCAGTATTATCTGCCTCATTCGCATGGCATTGACTACTAATTCATAGTTACCGTGCCAAACACTGTCGCAGGCCCTTAGCAGCCCTTGCACCTTGGTTGTGGTGTTCCATGCCTACCATTGTGTATTATGGTGTACACCTGATTTGTATTACATTGCGATTTTATGACATTTTTATATATTTTCTTTATGTTCCAGTTTGCGCACACATGCCCTGCGGTTGTACTTTTCATTACTGTGGACATGACATTAAAGTTGTTTTTTAGGTGTTGTGCATCCTTTCTTATGCCATTGGCTGTGTATTTAGCCATTGGCATATGTTAACTTTGTAATACATGAGTCTGGTCCGCTTCCATAGCTCAGATGTTCTGTTTGGGAAAATGTAAACCGTGTTTTTTGGTTTACATTTCTGTGGCCTTACGCTACACCTGCACCACTTCATGAATCGCTATATGCCTTCATTTGCATGGAGCGACTCTGCGCATGGGGTGATTAGCATACCTATGCCGAGGGCTGCGCAGTCCTGGCATACGCCGGTAGTGCACGTGGTATTGGATCGTACCTGAATCGCTCGACGGCCATATTTGGCGTTATTCCACCTATGCTACTCCTGCGCCTGGCGCAAGCTTCATGAATCCTAGGGCCTGATAAACTGAAACTACGCATGCAAATGAGATGCACAATGCCACAAGGTTAATACATAACATCATACTTGTATATAATCAGAGTGGAAGTTTAAAGCTTAATAAAATTGCACAAAGAAACAGAGCAACAGAATGCAATATTTTGAATTTACGTGTATAAGACACATACATAACTGTCTCCAACAAATATATGACTGTCATTATCTATGTTTGTTCTATGTTTGCATATGTACTTACACAGTGAAAACAATGTAATGAGCATAAAGATAGTATTCAACACCTCAGATATGAAACAATGGCTTGTGTCACACCAGCAACAGGAAATGATATGCCAGTTTCTTTTAACAAGCCATTACAGTGTAGTTATGTAGTGTTGCTAGAGAAGTGATATTAAAAAAATATATGACAATAAAAAGTCTGGCAAAGACATTAAAAATGCTGATTCAGAAAATGCCCAGTCAATAGCAGAATATATGTACAAATAAGTCAGAAATGCTGACATACATTTTCTACAGGAATAGCAGCACAAGCAACATGTACATAAAACAATTAAGTAAAAAAAAAAAAACAATATGCCAGGTGAACACAGATTTCACTCATTTAGGTTGTATCAACTAATAGCACATTAGCTCATTGTAATAGTAAGCACTTGAAGATAACACACAGCACTGCAGTCCAATGAAATTTATATAAACATAGTTATTCACATTAAGTTCCTATATATTATTCATACCTTGCAGATACATTATGGGAAGTCTGATATAATATTATCATACCTGAATGTCACATGACTACACATCAAAGCCTGAAGATTTACAGATGTTAATACTATTTCTGGAGAGAATATGATGGAAAATCATAACGTATATTAGTTTCCCTTAGCTGCTCCTAAAGCCCGTGTATATGCTTTAAGCACAAGGCTCTGTTCCCAGAATGATCTTCAGCAGGTGGAAACAGAAAAGGAATATGTTACACCAACAGAACTATTGCTTAAGTTCAGGACATAATGACTGTTATGTACAAAAAAAAAACAGTAAAAACTAGTTATTAGTACATTTTGGCAAGTACTGTCATGCAATATTACATTTGGCATATTCAGTGTTTGACACTCAGTACCACATATAAGGATTACTGCAGACAAAGAGGACTAACCTAGATTTAAACCTACAGCTATCAACTATGTTCACACTACAAACCAGAACCCTGCCTGAATAGCAAAGTGGTCTTTGCTGTCTTTGCATGAATTAGTGGATGTCAAATTACTTACAACTATGAATATGCAGGGAAGCATTGCTCACACTAACAGGTGTGCTAGTCTAAGGTGACATTTTGTAAGTCTACAGACACACCTAACCATCTAGACAAAGACCTTCTAGGAATGTTACATATAAGAGAGATATGCAGTGGCTATCACATTTCTTTGAATGTTGTCAAAGCCTCTGGAATAATTTTAGAATGTGCATTTCTAGCATTATAAATCTATCATGTGTCAGCACACTGAGTTTAACTTAGTTTGCATAAAAATAATCATATGCACTTTAAAAGCATAAATAGGCATGGCATGAATTATTGCACACTCATGGGATTCAAACCCACACATGTAAAATAGGTATGAGGGCAGGCTCCACATACTGAGCTAACCCCATACCCATAATGTAGTATAAGCATTACAGATCCATACTTCTTGTACTTGCATTGTGTTTACAACACTCACACATATTTCAGCCATGATGACCTGCATTAATCTTACATTCATTAAACAGATGAAAGCAAACATACATTATAAAAGACTGTTGAGATTTTGAAACTTTAAGGTAACTAAAGTATGTATTGCTCTGCATTCACTCATGCAAAATTATATTGTAAGGTGTGTCAAGAAGCTTTGCAGATAAAGGAAAAATGTGTAATCATCAGTGGTCTAAGTGTTACAAGTGTCAGTGCATCAGGGCCATGTTATTAGATGTGTAAAAAATGTACTGTGTAAGTTAATAAATAAATATAGATATTCTGTATGTGATGTGCAATATTACATGGATTACTGACAATAATGTTTAAAAAATAGTCTACACTGGGATTTGAACCCACACATAGGCATTAATTTTGTCATAATTGTTTAACCAGATGTTTTAAAAGTAGATATTAAGGAATAGCAGAAAAATAGTATGTTTGAAGTCCATATTAATATGCAGTTATAATCAAAAATCCTGCATAATGTTTACACTGTCCCAGGATAGTTAAGGATAACCTCAAAATGCATTGACATTCAACTGTTAACTTTAATGAGTAGACGAGAATATACTTAATGTAAATTGCTGTGATTAATAAAGATACCCATACAATACACTTGAAACAATGCATCACATAAACAAATATGCTTAGTGCAGACGTATATGATAATGTAGGTGTTAAGGTGTGGAATATGAAACTTACTGTAGCCATCTGGTGGCTGGTATTGGACCTCTGCAATCCTCTAGTAGAGATCTTCTGCAGCCCTCTGGTGTGGGTCTTCACAGCATGGCATACCTGCATGCCAGACTGGTAGATCACAGTTTGTCTGTGGTACTCCCTTGCAATCTTGTTCCAGATATCGATTATTGTGAAGTTCCTGGGCAACCATTTGGCTAGACTTGTAGAGGCCCCAGGGCTGATAGCCTAGTAACCTCCTATGATCCTATGATTTTATGTTTGCATTCTATTCTCATGTCCAGCATAAACATTGAGCATCTGTGTCATCTCCTCCTCTGTCCAGTTCAGCACCTGGAGTCTCCAAAGTATCCTCTTGGTCAACATCATCTCTGAAGCAGTATTACTTTGCCAAAAATGCCTTTCAAAAATACTAATTGATGTCCCACTCAGTTTGCAAATAGTAATGTTATGATTAGAATGTGTATTGATATTTCCTTTTAAAACATATAAGAAGGTAGCAGACTATGGAGGGCATTGAAGAAGTGCTACAGATATTCTCATTTACTGAAACTATTAAGACATTGTGTTGAGCACTGTGTACTTATGCTGAGTGTTTGGTTAATGTGTCGACATTCAAGAGCTTAGCAGATGTTTGCTAATGGGATTCCTAAACATTGACTGCTATGAACCTAATTAATTATGTATGGCTCAAATTGTACTTCAAAGGTGTGTCCACTTAGCTAACCTCACTTTGGGATATATCTGAATTAGAGCTAGTTTCATAAGGTAAGCTGTCTCCCACCTGCATTGCTGTGGAGGAATAAAGTGCTATCATCACATACTTATGCTGTGATTATTCTGTATAAAATAAGCAAAACATGTTTTCATGGATACATTGTGTAAATTTCTCTGCATTACAATCTGACAGTTACATAAATACATGTCCATCAGCAACAAGGAGGTTTTCTCCATATGCAGTTATATTTCTGCAAATAAACCAGTCCCAGTGAAGTGCAAATATGAAGTGGAACAACATATATCTGTAGTAAATGCAGAATAACATCTGAAGTATGTTTATGAAGACTGATAAGTCACTGAGTTGTCCACAAATTGCATATTCTGTGACGGATTTATGGATAATCTCCGATACTGAATCATATACCAGTAGTTCTGGTAAAGTTCATTGTGATATAAGCAATATTAGGATGTCTTCACATTTACAGTATTTATTGTGGTGATATGTAGTTAGGACTGCATAACAGGTCATTTTCAAATACTGCTGTTTTACTGCCTTGTTTCTGTATAAATGTCAGTAGTTGTGTCATGTACCCTAACATGATGGTCACATATGTGATGCTGTCTGTCACTGACAGTGATAATATCTGAGATGCATATTTCATTAATGAGATAGAATTGTTATTTGTCTTTGGATGTGCATGTAACTCTGGCAGCACCATTGTTATAGCTCTGGAGTTGTGGCACATCGGTTATGTGTTTCCCTTGCTTAAAATGTCCAGTAACATGGGTTAAATCCCACTTCTGCATATCTGAGGTGTGAAAAATTTCTGAATAAATTAATACTTATGTACATGTATACTAATGATGTTAGGACATATGTAGCAGCTCTTAAGCTATGTTTTTAATGTTCATTCTGATATTTGCAAATTACAATGATATATATGATATGGATTTTTTTGCACAGCTATGCAATGTAAATGAGAGACAAGCCATTAATTTGACATATGCTTTTAACATTGTCATGTGAATATGTGAGCCCCTTTAGCAAATCTAAGATGTGTAATATCACTCTGTCTTCCAGATGTAGAATCGTAATAGGAGAGACAATTTCTCACATACTGGTGCATAGAGAAAATATGATTATAACAGATGCTCTGCACCAGTACGGACACAACCTGCTTGGACAGATGGGTAATACTGTGTGGAGGAATCAAGTTTGGACAGATCTGACAGACATGATAAATGCCATGGGTGGTCACAGAAGGTCCATGGAGGCTTGACAATGATGTTACTCTGATACGATCCTTCATGCATCTGACAGCTTCCACCACTATGAGAGGACAAGAACTGCCACTGGAGGTGGACCACTCTTCTATCCTCAAGATGAGATAACAATGTTCCTGGCCTCCTATCATGCCACCTGCTAGGTTCTTCAGGTATGGAGGAAGGTAATGAGCCAGGTGGTCCAGCATGTACAGGTATGTCCAATTTTCACAAAAAGTGCAGCATACACCAGTTCTCATTGAAGGACATCATTGCACAATTCTTAACGTATTGTTATATTTTTGCCACATGGCTGTGGAAGCACACTTGATATGAATGAAAAACATGTTACAGCATGTTATCTTACAAACACAGAACATATATAACACTGTCAGCAACATGCCTGATGTTGTGTTTTCACTTGAATAAGCCCATCATCATCTGAACATCAGCAACACTTATCACTTAAGTGTCTCCATATCCTGTTAGTGTGATCCATAGCTGCTGTGTACCTTTGCCTCCTGTTATGACTGTGCAGTATACTCACACATTGTTGTTTGTGTACAAACAGTATATATTTGCATGGTTAGCAGCATGTTATCTTTGTCATCCAGCATTGATTGCTACATTACACATTTCCTTGTTGACCATCATTCCCATATGCACAGGTAGGCCTCTGTATACATACCTGTGTTACTTATGGTGTTTTAATATGGTACTGCACATGCCTCACTCTAAGCACTCAAAGCACTTCTGTGGACCTGTTTCCATTTTGTATCCTGACCTGTAGTTTCTATGTGTGCCTTCCTATATCTCATTGATTCCACACACATATGTTTACCTATGTTTCTGTATCCCTAACATTGCTACATGTTCCATGTCTGCTGTATGGTTGCTGCATTGTTGCTCTGCTTGGTTAAACATATTCTTAACTGTAGCTAAGTTATGTTGCAGCACTATGCTGTGCACCAGATCTCTGTCTTATGTGTGACATTCCATGTCAGACATGGGATGTGAGAATTTTTTTTTATTTCAGCTGGTTCTTGGTATGCTTGTAATTAATCATGCTGTTGTTTGGTGTTTACTGTGTTGTATCACACTGTTACAATTCACACAATGCTATGCATGATGTATCACAGCCCCTGATTTTCATTTATATTTGTGCTGATACATTCTCATGCACTACACTGCTCTAGATTTTTTGTGGTACTGGCTATTTTACAATTACCTTCCCATGCCAGTTATCTATATGATGATATCACACCTGTATTACTACACCATATGTTGAGCATACCTCCTGTGTATTGTACATTTGCCTGTATGATTTGGTTTAGTGATGGACCTTGCAGAGAGACTTCCTGTGGTGATATTTCCTCTGTATACATTTGGATGTGTTCCTTGCTGAGTGCTTTGTTTATGTTCTTACAGGTATATCATATGTTCTTTTTTGTGTATCATATTCAGTGCTGGCAAGTAATGGTGTATTTTCATTAGTTGCGCTCTGTGCTGCTGTTGAGAGGCAACACATGAACATCACTGTTTAGTCTGTGCACATTTGTAAGTGTGGCTTGTCATGACTCAAAGGTGTGTGTCAAATGCTTCTGTGTTGCCTGAGCTAGGAGATATTGTGAAATCCACCATCACCCAGGTGTTCCTTCTCACCCCTTTGTCCTCCTGATTATCTTGTGACAGCTCTGATTGCTCAACTTCAGGCATCTTGGCTTCTTAGGTGGGTCACCCACACCTGTGTCTGTCAGTCCATGTGAAGAGAACACATTTAGGAAATGATGTTTCTATTGTCTGTAAAGCTCATTCAACCCCTATGAAACAAGACGATGGCCCTGACAACTTTGGAATTCTGGATTCAAGTATTTAGCAATCTGAGGATTCAGAGTGTCTATAAGGAAACAGAAGGAAAAAAGCAAGGAAGAAGTTCACAACAAATAACAAGGAAGAAAAAGAAACTAATAAATGTTTATAAAGTAAAGAGAATACATACTAGTAAGGGCACTGTTTTACGTAACACACTGATTACAGGGAGTGTTAACATTTTTCTATCAGAAAACCTTCAGTCTACAGAAAAAAGTGTACTTTTTCCAAAAAAGAAGGTAAGAAAAAAAGAGGTAAGGGACAGGTGAAAAGGAAGAATCAAAATTTAATGTGGAAGGATTGAAAACATTAATGTAAGAAAAAAGAAGAGAAAGACAGATGATGACTACATGACTCAAGCTGTGGATGTACAAAGCCAGCTGGATGATAATTGCATGCTTGCTAATTTAATACACAATGAAAACAGTGGGATTAATAAGACTAATGTTGATGAAGATCATTCATTTGTAACCATTGATAGAGCAGATATTACTGTATTAGAAGATGATTATTCTTCAGATCTGGTCAGAAAAGACATTCTTGTAATTGGAGATTCTCTTATGAGAGGAACTGATACTTAACATTTGCAGAGAAGATAATGGACATTGAATAGTGTTATGCTTGCCAGGAGCAAAAATAGAAGATATGAGACAAGCCTTGGAACACCTTAATGTAAGGAAGTACAGATCTGTTTTTATTCATGTTGGTACCAATGATTTCATCCTCAAGGACTCTCTGACTGTTAGTAGGGAACTTACAGCCCTCTTAGATAGTATGGCTTGTAGCAGTGTTAGGACATCTTTTTCAAAAATTACATATAGAAAGGATAGTCGGATCACCATGAATGAATAATTTGTGGGTAAATACTTACATGAAAAAAATGTTCTGCTTTAAAAAATGAAACATGAAGAGCATCCAAGCCTAGTTTTGGGCACATGTGTTCAAACAGGATGGCATGCATTTGTCAAGATCAGAGAAGAGAAATTTTGCAGTAAATATATTACACTATTTGACAAACACTAGGCAGGATTTTGCCAGGTTGAAAATTTAACAGTTCAGAGATAGCAGCATTTGATGCATTTCTGATGGGTGTTCATGCTAGGAGCATTAATAATAATGATTTTTATTGGAAAATTTGCTGTTTCTACAAGAGCAATATTGTTGTTTGTGAAACATGGTTAAAGAACAATTACTGGAAACCAGTTCTGTCAAGATATAAATGCTTTCACTGTAACAGACATTCTAACAAAAACTCAGATGGAGGTGTTATGATAGAGATTAAAGATAGCTATGAGACCTGTGAATGTTACGTGTTCAGTTATAAAACCAATACTATAGACTGTCTAACTTTGACAATAAAGTCGACCCTTGAACACATAACAATTGGATCACCAAAGTCAAAAGCTAGTGACCTAGAAGAATTCATACATTTGTGGCATGAAACACAGGAGGGAAGAATAATATTAGCTGGAGACTTAAATTTATCAGAAACAGATTGGAATAATATTGATTCAACAAAATTAGTAAGGAAATTACTTCTAAACATGACAAAACACATCATGAAACTGATATAAAAAGCAGTATACTAGTTGAAAGCACTAGTAACATAATAATCATGCAATAATTATTTTATTCTAATCTGAAGACTAATAAACAGAAGAAAAGCTAAGTGCATGACCTTTGCCTGCTCCAGATTTGCAACCACAAACATTACTCTGAACATGATTATATTTTTTAAGTCATAAATGTCTGGAAAGATTTCTTCCTTGTGTAGGAGTGTTTCCTACTTTTAGGTACTCTGCACTTCCCCACTTCTTTTTGCTTAAATATGGAATATTCAGTGGGATTGAAATAATGAAAACTTGCATATTCAATTTAGAAAATAGGTAGGAATGTTGATGACTTGTACATTTAAACAGAAAATGGGTAAGTGAAAACATGCACTTCCAGGAATACATTTGTCATCTATTCCTGGGAATACTGTCATAAAGAAAAATGAAAGGTAATAAACTCTTCCAGCTGATTCTACAAAATGAAATCAACCAAAGCATACAAAAAATCTTTTTGTTGCTAATGTGTATTAGTCATGTTTAGAAGTATATTTGTTTTAAAATTTATTTCATTTCCCATAGCATTCCTCATTATAAATTTTCAAGTGATTTGGTAAAAAAAAGAAACCTATAATGTGCGGTTGATTTATTTGTTTATTTATTTTTTTAGTTTCTCTTGTCTACCCAGATTTCTCTGTAATTACACCCAGAGCATGATGGCACTGTAGATACTGAGCAGTGATTTATATGCATCTACAACGTGTTGTGGGTAAGCAAAAAGGACTTATAAACTGGAAGAACAGCTTCCTATTTACACTGTTGTTTCACTACATTATCAAATGTGCTTATTGTTAGTGTGAGATATTCTACCTGCAAGAAACTACTGTGGCTGCATTTAACATGAAATACTGTAGTCTTTACATTAATTTAAGTAGTGAAGCATTGTAGGTTAAGGCTTTTATGATGCCATAGCAGGGATTGTCATCAATGAGAAAAAAGAAATTCAGGGAGCCATTTTTATCATCAAAGCAAAATGCAAAAACAATATACTTTTGGCATCAAAAATGGCATGATTTGGTGGTTATATCTAGCTCCATAATTTTGTTACTTACACATGGTTCAGAACATGCCCAATACAGTTTTATGAAGTGTTTCATAGAAAGCAGAGTTCTGGCACCTATAAGTCACTTATCAGAGTCAAGGACCCTCACGCTCCACATAGTAGGGACATGAATATAGCCGGATACCAAAACAAGCAGTGTTCCTGACATTTTAATGGGATTGATCTAGGAGTAATCACAGATAGTAATAAACAAGTATTTAACTGTCTCATCTCTTTATTCTCTGTTGTTAAATGTAAATAGGTATAGTACATAATAATGTTTTAAATCCCCCAATGCGACCGATTGTTTTGAGCAGAGGCTGGGTCATTGAGCCTCTTTCGATTTTTGTCGAAAAGAATCTACACATTGTTTTAAATGAATGTCATACTATATTGAAAGATACTAAAAGTTTCCTGAATGAGTTGAAAGACTATATGGAAGTTATCATGGGTCCTTGTTTGTTTGTTACCTTAGATATAGAGTCTTTCTTCACTGTTATCCCCAATGATTGGGGCATAGAGAATGTGAGGGAACTGCTGTGTAGGAACAATATTACTACTAACAAAGTGAACCTTATATATACATTGCTTGAGATCATTCTTGAACACAATGTGTTTATTTTTAGTAATGATTATTATATACAGAAAATTGGCATGGCTATGGCCACAGCGTGTGCCAATAGATATGCCAATTTATCTTTGGTCAATTGGGAGATTAATTATGTGCTTTCTAACAATATTTATTGCAATTGTATTAAATGGTACAAGCGTTTTGTGGACGACATTTATTTTGCTATGGCAAGGCACAGAGCAACAACTGAATGATTTTTTTTCTTTATTTGAATCAAATTAATGATTTTTTAAGATTTACATATAGATATTCAGCTGTAGAGATACATTTCTTAGATGTCAAGGTAACTAAAGATGACGTCTGTACTGTGTCCACTGCCATGTATAGGAAAAGTGTGAGGAAGAATAATGTCCTTCATCATAGCAACATGCACCCAAAACATACTAAGTTAAATGTTCTTAAGGGACAGATCTTTCATGTCATGCATCTATATAATGATGATAGTAAGTTGAATGATGCCCTACTTACTCTCAAACAAGAATTCAATGAGAGAGGCTATAATTGTAATATGATTTATTCTCAGATCGCTGTAGTCTGACGTGAAAGGGGAGGGAGATGTAAATCCTATTTCTCAAATGTTCTCCCTAGTAGTGTAGTCTCAGATATACCTGCTACAACCAGTTCTAGGAGCCCAGGGAGGAATGATACCGCAGATAAGATAAGGATGCTCTTGACCTATGAGAGTGACATCCATGTAGTTTGTGATGTCATTAGGAACAATTGGGATATTCTCTCTATGATACAGGAACTAAAAGGAGTAATAGACCATCAACCCAATTTTGCATTTAGGAATAATAGGTCACTTAAAAAACGGCTTTGCTACAGGTTCAATTCTATGCCTTTGCAGACCCTACCTGAGAGAACTGGCACATACATCTGTTGGAAATATTCACCCATGTACATATTGGTGGACAATTTATGCATCCGTCACTAGGATTCAAGATAGAAAGTGCTTTCTATGCTGACTGCCGAACAAAAAATGTAATCTGTTTTTGTTATTGTACTATGTGTCCTGCATTTTATGTAGGCAAAACCATTAGGGCATTTAAAGATAGGATATTGGAACATCTAAGAGATATCAAGAATGTTAAGGAAACTAGTGCCCTAGCTATGCATGTAGCCAAAGAAGGATCAAGGCATAGTTTCAGGTTTTTGGAGTTAGAAATCATGCCTAGTACTATGAGAGGAAGTGGTTTGGTGAATAGAATTGAATCCAATGAACAGAAATGGATTATATGGTTTCAGGCAGATAAACCCCCTGGTCTAATAGTAAAGTGTCTTTAAAGCCATTTCTCAAGGCTAGAGCTCATAAGCATTGATTCTTAATTTTATTAATGTATATATTTTTATTATTGTTATGATGAACAGAGTTTATTAATTATATATAATTATAGTTTAGCAATGTGATATTTTTAGTAATATTTATTAATTTAATATTTTATAGGCTTAGCAACAATTTCTGTTGTTAATATGCTACAGATTTTGATATAATTTCTATTTGTATCATTGCTAATTTAATGTGTTAACATTATGCACTATGAGTAAGTTTTCCACTGAAGTCTAGCATTATAGAGGTTAATTATGTATTTAAGTTATCAGCTTAGTTGATTGGCTCATTTGAATGTATAAAAGGAAGCATTTCAATGTCATATTTCATTCTAGTCTGATGAAGTGGAAGATATATGTGAAAGTGCTTACTTGTTTTTATTTGGAATAAACTACTTTGTGACATTCATCTAGCTGTGTGGAACCATTGTGTTTTATCCAATTTTGCTCCTTTTATCACATTATTTGGTTCCCTAGTCAGTTTCAGAGGCCTTTTGTTCTCTACATTTATAACATTAACAGATGCTATTCAAAATATGCTCTTGTAAAACATTTTTTAGAGAACATGGAATTTAAAAAGTTTCTTTTTTGCTGTTATGGAGAGAAAGGAAAAAATCCAGTTTGTGTTACTGAGAGGAAAGCTTTAAATATCATGAGTTCATGTGGTAGATTTAATTTTAAAGTCTGTGTATCCTCAGGGATTGATGAAAATGTGTATTTTAGTAGCAGGCTCAATTTAGGATAACTAAGCTTTAATACGTTTCTATTTATTATGGTTTGATTTCTTGTTTTTGATTATTGAATTTTTTAAAGTTACTTTGGTTAATATTTTATATGTACAAAAAAGTTCAAGAATGTACTATGTGTAATGTCTAATTGCATTAATTACTGTTTTGTGCCTCTACTATTTTTTTTTTTAAATTGGTTATTATATTTGCATGTAGTTCTGAAGGTGTTTATTTATTGTGATGACAAAACCACTCAATTCCAAATTTAAGTCTTGGTGGATTTTAGACAAATTGTGCAGTGTGTTTTGTTGTTTACCGGTTGTCTTTTCAGCTGCTTGGGCATATTTTTTTGTTTGTGGTTGTTTTTTCATGGCTTCTCTGGCTATTAAATCTCCAGTTTTGCTCAGCACACAGCAAGAACATAAGATTTAATTTTAAAGTCTGTGTATCCTCAGGGATTGATGAAAATGTGCCTTTTAATAGCAGGCTCAATTTAGGATAACTAAGCTTTAATACATTTCTATTTATTATGGTTTGATTTCTTGTTTTTGATTATTGAATTTTTTAAAGTTACTTTGGTTAATATTTTATATGTACAAAAAAGTTCAAGAATGTACTATGTGTAATGTCTAATTGCATTAATTACTGTTTTGTGCCTCTACTATTTTTTTTTAATTGGTTATTATATTTTCATGTAGTTCTGAAGGTGTTTATTTATTGTGATGACAAAACCACTCAATTCCAAATTTAAGTCTTGGTGGATTTTAGACAAATTGTGCAGTGTGTTTTGCTGTTTACCGGTTGTCTTTTCAGCTGCTTGGGCATATTTTTTTTTGCTTGTGGTTGTTTTTTCATGGCTTCTCTGGCTATTAAATCTCCAGTTTTGCTCAACACACAGCAAGAATGTAAGAGTTCTGACACTTAAAATTGGTGAACTTATAGTATTAATTCAAAATTTATCCTGAATGAAACTTTCCAAGTAAGGGGGGCTAACATTAATCCACCCTCTATACCACATGCTCCAGATGTGGTGATATTGCTGCTTGGTTTAGAAAGGACATTGGATTAAATTATAATCCTGGCTGTTCTGACAATGATTTCTCTATTCATTTGTGAAGTTTGAGCAAAAATTAAATAGGTTTTGGTGCCTCCAATTGGGGAATGCTTTCTTTTGTGAAAGCATAAGACTTAAACAAGTGTCTAAGAGGCTAAGGTGTTGGAAATACCCAAATGGGCTTACAAAGTATTCTCAAATGCACTGTAAACTAATTGAACTTTTTGACAAGCATGACTGTGAGTTTATGTTGAGGTGGTGATGGAATCTTTAGTAAACAGTATTAATACCTTGGACTCACAGCTTAAAAAGTGTCTTTTATTTAGCACTAATATTTCATAGTACAAATAGATTTTTTAAAAAATAAGATGTTTCTTGTACAGGTATTAGGTCTCACAAGGCTTAAAATAAAAAGGGTATCAGGCTGAATCTGAGGAGTGACATACCCATCCAGTGCCATCAGTAAATACATGAAGGTATTCTTGTAATCAATTACGAACACATCTATGAACTGTAATGCATTAACAACTGAAAATGTACAGCCTGATGAAGCAGTTTCTTTTACTCCAATACATCCAGGAATACTCACTATTGAGATATTATCAATAATTACCAGATTGGAGGTACTACCAACCCTACAGGAGCTATCAAATAACTGAGGAAGACACACCAGTGATGTTTTTGCATAGAGGGTGAGAACATGGTTAGGGACAAAGGAATGGCTTGAGACAATAGCAGCAGTTAATATTGGCATCAAAGGTACAATTGTTTATTCTGACAATGAATTTAACATTTTAACATTGATAACCACAGTGAATCAGAGATATCTCTAGCCTTTTTGGAACTAATCAGGCACAGGTTTATTTTTTTACCTGGAAACCATACTCATGTTTCCCATGCTTTTATCGGCTTAAGGTTATTTATTAGGAAACTGGTTTTGGATATTTATGTTTGACTAGGTGCTTCCTGATGGTTAAGTTGCACACAATTTGACCTAAAGAGAAAATGCAAGTTAAGTCCACCGCCTCAATATTTAATGAACTTGTATGAAAAAATAGTGAGGCAATATAAGAAAAGCTCTTTCCTTTAATTCATACCATCATCGGCACAATTTGAATCATGAAGAAAGAGCATTCTTGCATGTATTGTTGAATGGCAAAAGCTACACCTTCATGAAACCTGATCAGGGTGGTGGCCTTGTAATTACAGATACTGTAACATAATGTATTATCTATTAAATAGTGATGATATGTATCTTGAGTCTTTTATTAATGAAGTATTACATGTAGGCATATTGATATGCACTATACAATCTGTTAATGAGGCATGATATTTCTATTTGTGTATACAATTCTTTAAGGGTAGAAAAAAAAAACAATTGTGTCAAGCATCTGTGGGATTCCCAAGCTGCATAAGTATATTATAAATCCCTTCCCCCACACTTTGACCTACTGTCAATGCAGGTAATTCTAAGACCCAACCTTTGTTTGTTTAAATAGGAAAAGAAGTTAAAACCTTGTATTTAGGTAATGACTACATATAGAAAGACTTGTGGCCCTTTCTAGAAAAGAATACCCTAGATTTTTCTTTCACAAGCTCTATTGCTTGTAATGGTAGACATAGTTGACATTTTTTGGGTATATTACAGATTATTGGAATAATGTGGTTTTGTAAAGCTTTGCTCGACTTTGACTTTCTATCTGTAGAACATTTAAAATTATTGCCTTTGTTAATGGAGATAGTTTTGCATAAGAAGTTTATCTATTGTGATGAAGAATGTTTTCAGCAAAAGAGTGGGGTTTCTATGGATACACCATGTTTCCCGATATTCTCCCATATTGTTCTATATTACTAGAAAAAATATGTGTTAAACACTATGTGCAGTTCCTGTTGGATTTTTTATTGTAAAATTTTTGATAATATATGTATTTTTTGGAAGGGCACTAAAGAACAGCTGCATAGGTTTATATTCTGCAACATCAATTTCCAAATGTACCTGTCACAATGATTTAAATGAGTTTCAGAACTTGCATGTGACTATTGCAAAGAAGAAATGGGGCCTGAGACTAATGTGTATTGTTTCTCACAACCACAAACTATTTTTACATTTTAATAGTGCCTTCCACTTCCCCAGAAGAAGAGTTTTATAAAAGGCAATATGGTGAGATTGGCAAGGATGCCAACTAATGAGGAGACATGGATTAAGGAACTCAATAAACTTAATTATACATTCCTTAAAAGAGGTTGTCCAATTAATGTTGTTAATGAAGAGCACCCGAATGTATTGGTTAAATGCAGGTACAACATTTACATACTGTAATTAGATAAAACTAATGCCAGTATTACCAGCAATACAACTAATGATGTAACATTTCAAGGATGGATTACCTTAACTTATAATACGGTCAGGTCAAAAACTGACCATATTATTAGAAGGACCTGGGAAATATTTTATAATGACCCCACTGTACAAAGTAGGATAAGTCCCCAGATTTAATAAAATCCATGTAGACACAGTGTAGTGCCTACAAGGAATGTCATTGTGTGCATGTACACGGTTCCCTCTCAGCAGAACGCTATGCATATTAATGATGGTGCATTGCCAAGAGAAAGCCAAGGAACATCAGTGTAGGGAGAGCTGTAGTGCTAACCATGTCTGCAGATAAGTAAGAGACTCCCCAGACTGTCCCTTAGTGTTATGTTAATTTTTTTTTTTTTAATAAAAAGGCATGTTTGTGCGGCGTGCCCGCAGATAAGATAGTAGACAACTGCCAGACATCTAAAACTAGAAGCCGGATATATTTCGTTATTTATTTAAATAAATGTTTAAGCATATCTGAGTGTGTCTGCATGGCACAGAGCAGTGCTCAGCATTGCATATTGGTAGCTCAATGTTATATGTAAAGGTACACATGATGTCTGAATATCCAAGTAGCTTAATGGGTAGAGTCACGGCTTCATGTAGAGTAGGTCCAGGGTTTGAATACACAGCAGGCAAATAAGTATTTAATTTGAATATCCACATTTTGCAGATTAATTTAAAATATGGCTGCAGTGTGCTCTGCTAAGCTATGCTGAGAGCTGCTAAGACCTGCTAAGTGCCGCATAAACATGATAATGGCTGCCAATGTTTATGCACTTCCTTAGTTCTGCTTGGCTAGTTTATGCACTGCTAAGCTCCACTAAGACTATTGTTCTGTGAGTTTTCATGCTTCTTAACTCAGCTGTACTGGTTTGCCGGGTGCTAAGTGATGCAGTCCTTTATTGAATGTTACCCAATGACGTGTAAGGTTAGAAAAACTGCATATATTAAGCCCAATAGGCAGAAATACAGCAGAATCCATTGGAGTTCTGTCTCTGAAGGGTACTATGGCTGGTGTTGGTGAAGGTGTGTGCTTTTGGGTGCAGCTTTGGGGCATTCTGGGAATCAGGGTCATGGTTGGACTCCTAATTAAAAAACATGTCAACTGGCTGCAGGGAGGTTTTCAGGGCCTGGAGTGTAAGGTGGAGGCCTGGGACTGGCTGGCAGAGAACTCACCAGTGTTACTGGTATCCCCTGCATAGGTGAGCAGTGTCATCATGCTAATGATGATGTGAAACATCTAAAGGGGGATATCTTGGACAGAGGGTCCAAGAAACTCAGACAGGGAATGCCCCACAAGTATGTAAGTAATTTTACCTCTGTTTCACCAATATCTAATCTGAATGTCTACAAAACCGGTATGCATAATGGTGTGTTTCTCTCCCAGCAACTGCAGAGGAGAGGGCTTGCAATGTTGAGTTGCATGCCAGGTGCTTGGCAAGATTGCTCCATGAGTGCGGTGGGTATGGATGTATTATGTTAACTGTAGTGAAATAAGCAAGAAAGAGTAAAGCATTAACTGCATTAAAGTATATAAAATAAAGTTTGTAGTGCAATAAATGTGGAATTAGAGTTGTATTACAAGAAATGAATAATGCCAACTGTTGTGTAATAAAAACATGAAACAATACCAGTAACTGCATTAAAATATATACAATAAAGTCTATAGTGCAATAAGAATTACAGCTGTGTTGCAAGAAATAAATAATGCCAACTGTTCTGCAATAAAACATGAATCAATACCAGTAACACCAAGGAAAATGGTGCGCATCATGATTATCTTGCTGTAACCACTGCAGTAGAGCTGCATATATTCAGGCTGTAAGGTAAGGTGCTGAGTCAAGTATAACACTGTAATAGCTGTAGAATGCAAATCTAATTGCTGCCAATTCTATTGTTTAACATATATAGTACCATTCAAGGCTGTCTCTAGGCCAATATTGTTCACATAATGCTGTCTTCCAAAAACATCAGTTAAGCAAGACATATAGGTGAGGTAGCCCACTCCATGATCTGATATTGTTTGTTGACTTCACAGATATTTCAACCCACTAACAATAAAGTGTCTACTCCAGCACTGTTAGACTGATATATAGCATACCTACTATCTGTGTTATTTTTGTATTTCATGCATGTGTGTTCTACTGTCACTGCAGTCTAGTATAACACTGTAGTAGTACTGCCAGGTCATAGTTTGGTTCCAGGTAAGCTCTAGGCAAATATTAGTCACTCAGAAATCAGCAGTGACTCAATAGCTCAGTTTGTTAAATGCACTTTATATAGTACATTTTTCCACACACAGACCAGGGTTTAAGTCCAGTGCTAGTAGCTCTAAATATTACAGTAGCAGTCATGTAATGCTTACAAATTCCCATCCACAGGAACTACAGGTAAATGGGTGAGGTAGCTCATATTATAAGTAGAGAATTGTGTGTTTATATTTACCAGACTATTAAAATCATTAGCAAGAATGTGAAAACTCAGCAATGTGCAGTCAGAAATAATATGTGTGATCCTGGTATGGCTGTATGTCTGAAGTGGCTGTTAAAAATGCTGCAGTCACAGTCACTGCTATTGGACTCTATTCCCATGCCTGCCAACCAAGGCAATGACTGCTGTTTAGTGTCTGTAATGTACACATACATGTCTCTTAAGTGTCACAATTTCACATTATGTAATGAATAGGGCATAATCTGCCTGTTACATGAATACCATGGGAATGAGTACCTAGATTGCACACTATCACCATCTCAGTCCTTGGAACACCTTGATAGTTATATAGGTCCACCTGATGTGCAAGCATTCTATGTATGTGTGTATCCGCAGTTGTTACTGTTTGTCCCACAGTGTCCCATGTAAATGTCTTGAGAGATATGTATGTGTTACATCAGCTACAGGAGACTTGTGCTCACTGTAAACATAAAAAAATACAGAGCCAGGAGTAGATAGTAGCATTGTATTCAAGGAAGTAAGCTGCAATGTTACTAATGGACTGATTTTCTCTCTCTCACCACCCCTTATCTTCATTTATTTATTGTTGTTATTCATTGGTTATGGTTTACTATTAACATATGTTGTTACATTAACTGTTTTTGGGGTATGTCTTATTGTTATGTATTGTAATGGATGGATTTTAACATATCTTCTTAAGTTACCTATTTTGTTGGTGTTATACTGTGACTGTTACTGGCATGTTGTTATACTGACTGTTCTGTTATTTATTGTTGTATTTCACATAATTTGCAATGATATGTAATTGCATTATTTCCAATGTTCTGCCATGCTGTTAATACTAACAAAATTTTGTTAATAACTAACCTATACTTATTGCTATACCTCCATTACCACATCACATTGGGGTAGGCCAGTTCCTGGTGATCCGCCTACCTTGCCCCAACTGGCCATGAGACAGGGTCCTAGCACATCTGGCACCCAGGCTGGTAGTGCCCCTCTGCTGCCCTTACACCACCTGCAGCATCAGGTGGAACCACCTCATGGAACGAGGCCTGGCCTCCCCCTTAAGAGTGGTGTTGGAGGGACTGCAGTCACCCAGGGTCAACTGGCAGTCATGGTACACAGCATTCATCGCAGCTATGAATGTTGCCTGTGCCAGATTGAGACCATACTGGCCGACATAGTGGGACAGGCTCACCATGGCTCCCAGCCTTCAGCACAGAAACCCTCAAGTCAGTAAAGAAGCGTTGACTGTCTCATGAGTGGAGATGTGAGTTATGCTGCTGCCATCTGAAGGCACGTGTGACTTGGTTCCACAACACCCCCCCCATCCAAGGTGTTTACCCCCCTAATGTGTCACACACAGCCTCTATCTGCTGTCTTGTCTGTCTGCAATCACATCTTCTCCTACACAGCTTACCTCTCACATATACTTATGTCCCTTCCCCTACATTCCACTATCACCTTAAAAAAGAAAAAAACAGGCACCTGCCCCCCCAAAAAAATACTACCCCATACATTGCTCTCCATGTTGCACACATGTCCACTGGACACCACTAATCTGGTATAATTGGCTTGACAGCACAGTTATGTTGTCCTCACCCATCTCTCTGGGGTTTGAGAGTCTAAATTCATTTACAAAATTTGTCAAAATGCATAGCTGTTGCTGTACAAGATATGGATAGTTATGGGTCTTTCCTACACACTTCCTGGACATTCCTATCTGCCATTTACTATGTTTACCCCTGTTTGTCCACATTTTGCCACTTTCTTATCATCCTTTCTTTTCTTTATATTTTTTAATCACGGATTTGCTGAGAGCTAAGTGGTGCACTATGCTGCTTCACTTAACTAATATGAGCTTTGATGATTAAATGTGTTTATTACATTGTTAGACACATGTACAAAATGAACACCTCTGCCAAGTTTTGCTTCATATTAGCTGCCTCACTTAGCTAATATGAGCTTTAATGATTAAATGTGTTTATTACATTGTTAGACACATGCAAAATGAATACCTCTGCCAAGTTTTGGACCTAGGCACCTAACACCTACAGCCCACTGCATTAACCCACCACACCACACAGATCTAATGTAAAAGGTGCTTTCAGCAAAACATACTGATAGCCCCTTACTGTCATTAGACATGTAACTGAAATAAAAACTAATAGGAAAAATGGGAATGTACCTTGGACTCTGATGCAATATTACACCAGTAGACATCCAAAGACATTATAATGGATGTAAGTGAGGCCTGTGATAGCAGTTACATGTGCTCTTTTATCAGCAACTTGTGGAAAGGCACCTGCTAAGACAGCAATGGCAAAGTACATGTACAACTGGGACCCTGGTGCAGACATATAACGATATAAAGCCATGCACATACTGTTGGATGTAGAGATGTTTCTCACAGCATGCATATATATGCATTTATCTTCTGAATAAACACACACATTTGCAATGATTCAGTGGTGCAGTCCGTTAAATGCCTTGCATGCAGTCCATTTTGCCACGCACAGTCATGGGTTCAAATCCAGTTTTGTCTAGCAGTTCAATTACATTATTGTGAAGAGAGAAAGTAATGACTGAGTTATGCAGTCCTAATCCATACAGGTTACTGATAGTTAATTAACTGTTACCCATTTTTGCATTTTAATCAAATCTCAACTCTGTCCCTGTCAATCCCTCCTATAGGTAGGAATACACTACATATATCCATAAAGCCTAATTATATGTTGCCTACTTCTCCATTAATGGCACCATTGCATAACAGATGTGCCTTAATCACATGCCACAATTGGACTGTACAGGGTACCCATACCCTGGCTATGCCATAACAACAGGGGTGACACAGCTTCCACAGTTACACATGCAACTTGCTGTCCTCAAAAGTATCCACACTCCCTCTTATGTGAACTAGGCTGCAGCAGAAGCTGTATCCGGTAGTATACACAGCTGTATGTAAAGGTAGTTGCTACAGACCTACCATACCTCCCAACCACCTTGAACAAGGGATCCGGACATAGCCATATGTTATTGGGGGGGGTAAGGCCCACAGATAGGGACATGTGTAATGGTTTGCCCCTACAAAGATAGTAGGTTGATAGAATAACAGCTATTGCATTAGCATGAATATCCTGATGGGTATGAAGTCTGACACTTAAGTGTGTCTCTTTTCTTAGTGACCTCAACCCACAATGTTTGCCAGTGAACTGCCAGATGACCACTATATCATGGGACACTGACCACACATATGAGGTGAAGCTGTGGACATAGCCCATAAATCTCTACAGTTGACAGTTATGGTACCTACCCTCTGTGATGTTGTACACTCCACACCTCAGTGATGTCCATCTTAACCACTAAGAAAGGGCACCGGGTCTACATGAAGGCCTTATATATTGCACTGTGGTGGCATGTCATTGGCCAAAGATAGTGCATTTCAGCTGATTTTGGCTGCAATTAGCAATTCTAAGCCACAAACTGGTGCAGAGGCTATTACTTGCTAATGAGTAGTACCTTAAAAAGGCAAGCAGCTGCGTATGGTGAACAGCTCTGTATGAGATTTATCTCACACAGAAAGTGGATTTTCAAAAGTATACCAGAAGCAAATTTCAAAAAAGGAGTATTGCACTCCAGCAGGTATGTAATAGATTTCTCCATATAACAGGATGTGGACGGGAGGATGAAGGTATGGCGAAAAGAGATTACAACAGTAAGCCCATCTTAGATCTATGGTAATGATGAGGCAGTGATACTCTGCTGTCCTTCACCTACAGGCATGCCTCACAACTGTCCATGATTTTTAATCGGGTCTATTTTACATGATCAAATAATCAAATGTTCCAACATGTAATAATCAAACCCTAAATATCGAAATGCTGTAATGTCGATCAGCAAAAAAAACACCCAAACAAACCATTAAAATGCTCTAAGCAGGGGGCAAACCCCCCTGCACCCCCCACATGAGGGGCTGCCCCCCCACACCCCCTGCTATTTAAATATACCAACTACGAAATCACACTACAGTGCAGACAATGGAAAACTTCCATGTCCTCACTGTACAGAGATCTCCATTAAACCGTTCGACTTTCTGACAGTTCGATATTTAGGGGTCGATTATTATGCGTTCAAACATTTGACTGTTCGATCATGTAATATAGACCCTTTTAATCAAATCTCAACTCTGTCCCTGTCAATCCCTCCTGTGATGGTTGGCCATTGTAGGAAAGCTAGTGGATTACACATAATGCATTGTGGCAATGAGTAAGGGTGTGCACTCCTGTAACATCAAATGATGTACTGTAATTCACCCCCCTCATTCAGTCACTGTCTTACATACATAGTTCTAAGATTTTAAAAGTGCCCCTGAATGTCCCTGATGTACTCTGGCTAAGTCCCTGTTTCTGTTGGCATATGTCCCTGTTTGTGACGACTATGCCTAACATACCTGCCAACCTCTTACAGCATGATTCCAGGACAAAGCCAAAATTTATGGGGGGACAAAGGCCCAAACTCAGTGACAGTGTTTAAATATTTGTCAGAGATCCATATGTTTGTGTGAAAATGACCCAAACTATGAGGTATCATCCTGACATTCTGCAAACATTGGTATAGTTGAGAGAAATGATGCCTACAAGCAAAATATACTACAGCAGGGTTGCATTGTTTTCTGTCATTGTAGCACACTGCTGTTGCTGGACTGTATCCATACAGTTGCTTAGTTGTTGTAGTAGCATACTGTTAAGTGTCTAGCAGTAGCCATGTGACATATTAGGGGGAGTTTGCCCATAGGGGACTCACCACAGTAGACTGCAGTGCAGGCTGTTGGAACATACAAGCAGAATTTGTCATGGCACACACGGGCATACCCCAACTATTGCTACTATCTTGGTGGTATCCACACATGTAGAATGTTGCCAGACTGTGGGGTATGACGTGCGAGGGAGCAGTGGATAGTGCAAGCAATTATGGTTGTGCTGGATCTGCACATAGTGGGATGTCCATGTACCTGCTCCTGTAATTTGTTCCCCTTTTGATGTCTTTCAGGAACCACGTACCTCCAAATACCTGCCCCCTTCTCAGTGGCGGAGAATGACATGATAGTGGATAGACTGTAACATTAGTAACACTGCAGCTTACTTCCTTGACAACAGTAGTACTATCTACTCTGTGGGTCAGTATTTTCTTTATGTTTACAGTGAGTACAAGTCTCCTGTAGCTGATGTATCACATACATACCTCTCAAGCTATATGCATGGGACACTATGGGCCAAATGGTAACATGGGTACATACCTATACAGAATACCTGCACATCAAGTGCACCTACATTTAACTACCAAGGTGTTCTGTGGGCTGAAATGGTGATACTGTGCAATCTAGGTACTCATTGCCATGGTATTCCTGTAACAGGCAGATTATGCACTATTAATTACATAGCATGAAATTGAGACACTTGAGAGACATGTATATGTACAGTGCAGGCACTAAGCAGTCGTGCCTTAGTTGGCAGGCATGAGAATAGAACCCAATAGCAGTGACTGCAACTGCAGCAACTTTTAACAGCCACTCCAGGCATACAGCCATACCAGGATTACACATATTATTCCTGACTGCACATTTCTGAGTTTTCACATTGTTGCTAATGATTTTAACTGTCTGGGAAATCTAAACACACAATTCTCTACTCATAATATTGGCTACCTCACCCATTTACCTGTCGTTCCTATAGACAGAGAATTTATTAGCATTACATGACTGCTACTGTGTGTGGCAAGATATACTCTATATAGAGAATTTAACAATCTGAGCTACTGTGTCACTACTGATTACTGACTGATAGTTGCCTAGAGCTTACCTGGAATCAAACTATGACCTGCCAGTACTACTACAGTGTTATACTAGACTGCAATGACAGCAGAACACACATATATGAACTGCAAGCATAATGCAGATAGTAGGTATGCTATATATCAGTCTAACAGTGCTGGAGTACACACTTTATTGTTAGTGGGTTGAAATATCTGTGAAGTCAACAAACAATATCATCATGAAGTGGGCTACCTCACCCATATACCTTGCTTAACTGATGTTTTTGGATGACAGAGCATTATGTGAACAATACTGGCCTCGAGACAGCCTTGAATGGTACTATCTGTGTTAAACAATAGAACTGGCAGCAATTAGATTTGCATTCTACAGCTATTACAGTGTTATACTTGACTGCAGCACATTACCTTACAGCCTGAATGTGTACAGCTCTACTGCAATGGTTACAAAAAGAAAATCCTGGTGTGCACCATTTTGATTGGTGTTATTGGTATTGATTCCTGTTTTATTGCAGAACAGTTGGCATTATTTATTTCTTGCAAAACAGCGGTAATTCCACAATTATTTATTTATTTATTTGTTTGTTTGTTTGCCAGGATAGTTGTATTGGGCAACAAGTGTCCGTTTTCAGTGGAGTTCTGGGGAGAAAATCTCCATAAGTTTACAGAGAGAAGAAAAATTTACAAAAGAGACATTACAGAGTAGTAGCATACAGACTGTAGACTTTACAGATGTTAGTATACAATAAGAAGATAGTCCCCCTTTTGGTTGACAATGCAAGTGTACAATATGAGAGTAGATAAGAACCTGGTAGAGCATTGCAAAATATTTCACAATTGAAAAAAAGTATATAAATGTTTAAATTTTCCATATATACATTCAAACAAATATACATGTAAGAGCATATACACATGTATGCACACATATGTATATATATATATATATATATATATATATATATATATATATATATATATATATATATATATATATATATATATGGGTCTACTTCATTTGATTGACAGACCATTTCATCGAAACCTATTTGATTGAAAATTCATTTGATCGAAAACCAGTACTTAAGGCATAAAACTGAGATTTGTCCCCCTTGCCAATGCCGTGTGACCCTGGAGTTGGTATATATAGTTGGGGGGGGGCTGCACCCTCTACATTGGAGGGTGTAGGGGGCAAAGTCCCCCACCTAGTTTCCTTTAAAAGAAGAAAATAAAACAAAATGTACACATTTTAAATGAAAATAGGTGGGAGCTTTGCCCCCACACCCCCCAATGTGGTGTGCTGCACCCCCCACACCACCCCTAACTATATATACCAACTCCAGAGTCGCACGACATTGAGGAGGAGGACAAATCCATGTTATTTGCCTTGAATACTGGTTTTCGATCAAATGAAATTTCAAGCAAATGGGTTTCGATCAAATGGTCTGTCGATCAAATGAAGTAGACCCATATATATATATATATATATATATATATATATATATATATATATATATATATATATATATATATATACACACACATGTGTGTATGTGTGTATATATATATATATATATATATATATATATATATATATATATATATATATATATATATATATATATATATATATATATATATGTATATACATATATATATATATATATATATATATATATATATATATATATACACACACACACACACACACACACACACACACACACACACACACACACACACACACACACACACACACACACACACACACACACACACACTCATGGATAGGTATAGTTAGATGTTGTTGTTTGTGTTGTCCAGGACAGATTGGGTGTAGAAATAGTCAGTGGACGAGGCTTCAGGGGGTCAATTACAGTTGCATAGATAGTTGGTGAAGAGGTATATTTTAAGTAGGCTTTTAAAGGAGGATGTGGAGTTTTGTAGTCTGAGGACAGGAGGGAAGGTTGTTCCATATTTTTGCTATTTCATTGGCAAATAGTGATTCACCGGAGTTGATTTTGCATGTGATAGTTTTGATTAAGGCTTTGTTGGAGGACTGAAGTTGTCTATTTGAGTTGTAGAAGTTCAGCATGCCAATCAGGTCAAGGGTTTTCTCGGGATAGTACAGAAATAGATGAGTTATGCTGAGCTGATGGTACCTTAATAGATTTGGAAATTCAAGCCAGTGCAAGACTTGTAGGGAAAGGCAGTGAGTGGTGGGATCATGATTTGGCACTGGTAGCGAATCTAGCAATTTTGTTGTAACAGATGGAAAGTTTATTAAGGTCAGTTTTATAAAGATTAGTTAGAATTGGGGATGCATAAAGTAGAGTAGGTAGGAGATGGGTCCTGGCTATTGCAATTTGAGATTCAGTGGTTAGATAACTTTTACAGTGATAGAGGGAACCTAGCTTTTTGTGGACTTTAGTGATGGTTATTGATATGTGCTTTGTGAATTTGAGTTGCTGGTCAATGGTAACTCCTAGGAGTTTAGCCTCAGTGACAGGGATGATTTTGGTTTTGCTGGTGGAGAGTACAGAGAAGGTAAGGTTGCTCGTTTTAGTAGAGTGGAATAGTGTTAGTTGTGTTTTCTTGGGATTTAGTATGAGATGTGAGTTGTTAAGCCAGTTCTCTATTTCAGAGAAGGATTTTTGGGCTTTTTTTTGGAGAAGTTGGATGTTGCTTGCAGAGCATATGAGAGCTGTGTTGTCAGTGAATTGGACTATGTTGGCTTTAGTAGTATCTGAGTGGATTTGGTTTGTGAAAATATTAAAAAGAAGGGGTCCTAGGATTGATCCTTGTGGCATGCCTAAGGAGGTTGGGAGTGACGGGGATAGAGAGTTATGCCATTTGATGGATTGCTGGTGGTTATCTAAATAGCTTTTACATCAGAGGAGGGTGGGGTTTTTATGGTTGAGGTCAGAGAGATAAGACAGTAGTTTATTATGTGAGACTGTGTCGAATGCCTTGGATAAATCTAGGAAGGTAGCTGAGACAAATTTACCAAGATTCCTGTGGGAGTTTATAGTATTGGTGAATTTGAGTAGGGCAGTGGTGGTGCTGTGGGATGGGTGGAATCCATGTTGGGTTGAGGAGAGAAGGTTGTTGATGAGGAGATAGGAGAGGGACTGATGATAAATACATCTTTCTAGGATCTTAGAGAGGGGTAAGAGAATTGCAACTGGTTGATAGTTGGAAAGGTCTAGGAAAGGACCACCTTTGAGGTTTTCCTCAGGAATGGAATGGTGTGTTCAGATATGGATCTATTTATTAGAAGTGAAATTGGATAGGCTATAGCTGTGTATGCAATTTGGAGGTATTCAGCAGGAAGGATATTGGCTGCAAGGGTGGTTGATTTGAGTTTGGCTAGCAGTTTTTGAATAGTAGTAGTAGGAACAGACAAGTCTGAAAGGTATGGTATTGATTTGGGCCTGAGGTAGTTGTGGGGTGTTGGAGGAAATTATGTTGTTTAAGAGTTTGAGTATTGAGGAGGTGAAATAGTTATTAAAGCTGGAGTCTATGTCCAGGTCTCTAGCTGTTATACTGGGGGTGGGAGTGGTGTTTCTTCAGGGCTGTAGGATGTTATTTATTGTTGCCCAGAATTTTTGTGGTTTGGTACTGTATTTGTTTTGTTGAGTGATACAGTAATTTTGTTTATCGAGATTAATCTGCATTTTTTGCTTTGTTCCAGAGCTCATGATAGGTTTGACTAGCTGCGGGTGATCTGGTGTGGTGCCAGGTTTTCCAGGCTTTATCCTCAGCTCTAAGTAGGATTTTGTGTTTTTTCTGGAGCCAAGGGGTGGGGTTGATACGTATCCTGATAATTTTTAAGGGGGCTAGTTGGTTGAGGATATTTAGGAATGTGGAGTTGAAGTAATCAACTGCTTTGTCTACTGAAAGGGTTTTGATGGGAAAACAGTTGCAATGTTGCAAGGCTCTTATGAAGTGGTCTCTAGGAAAATTTTTGTTAGAGCGGGTTTGTAGAAGGGAGGGGGAGTTAATTATTTTAAGTTTGTGCCTGAGGATAAAAGTGGGGCTGTGGTCACTCAGAGAGTTTGGTAGGGTATCACATTGATGGGCAGTATTTGGTTGATTTGTGAGGATCCAATCAAGTATAGACTCTCTTTTTGTGGCCTTATAAATGCATGTGAGAGTATCTATAAGTTGGGTGAAGTTATATAGGTTAATGTGGTGGGTGAGGTGGGAGAATGGATGGAGTTCCAGTCAATGTTTACATCACCTAGCATGATAGTTTCTTGAGAGAGGGAGTATGAGGCCCAGTGAAGTATGGATTCTAGAGTGGTTAGGTTGTCACCCGGGGGATATATAGATACCCAGTAGGTTTAGGCGCTTATGTTGGTTAAGGAAGAGTTTTGCAAATAGGTCTCTGCATTGTTGAAATTGGGGGAATCTTTTTGGAGGAGTTGGAGTTGTAGGTTGGTTCTGTGATGTAGAGCTAAGCCTCCACCTCTTATATGTAGCCGGTCTGCCCTGAGAATGTTATACCCAGGTGGGGTGATGGAATTATCTTTAATATGTGGTTTAAGCCATGTCTCTGTGATGATAATAATATCAGGGTTGTATAAGGAAATGGCAGCATTAAGGTCTACTATTTTATTCATGACACTGTGTGTATTCATATTTAGTATCGGTAAATTGGTGGGTTTGTGCTTAGCTGGATAGTGATATGTGTATGGCTTATTAGCAGAGTTTGCTGCCCTGGGGTTGGGGTGAATGCATCCTCCTAGTATTAGCTGGGTAGTTATACAGGTCATAGTTTTTAGGTATTGGACAATTAGGTAGTGAAATTGTAGACCTGGTTGCTTTTTAGATGGATAGAAGTGGTACATGGGAGGGGTATGCTATATGGCGGGGTTGGGTGTATACGGTGATGGGGTATATGCTTGCTTGAGTGGGGGTGAAAGTAATGCTGTGGGTTTGAGTGGGGTATTTGGGGTGGATACAGTGAGTGATTGTGAGGAGATAAGAGGTCCTGAAGGTGGCTATGGAGAGACAGCTGAATAGGGAGGTTAATCCCAGGAGGATATAGTGAAGATGAGACTGGGGGAAATGAGACATAGTGGAAGTGAGGTTATGTTGTTAGTGGAGGTATTTATATTTGGTGAAGGTGTGAGCTGTGTGAGTAGGAGATATGGGTGTGGATATTTAACTGGTATGTGGGCTGGAGTGGTGGGAAGTGGAAGGGCATGTGTAGATGGTGCTGATGGATGTAATTATTGGATAATGGGAGGATGAAGGGAGGGTCTTAGTAAAGGAGGTTACATATAAATTCAGAGTATGCAGGGGTGGATGGGAATTGGGGGCAGGGTAGGGAGTGGATTAAGCCCATAGGGCGAATGGAGCTGGATGAGCCAGTCAAGGTATGTGCAATTCAAAAATAAACTATCAGTTGTTCAGAAGTCACATCTATAATGTTTTCTTTTGTTGCCATTGTTTTTTTTTGCTTGTTTTTAAAGGAGTGAAAGCCCTTTTTAATTTTACCAGTTGGATGCCATAAGAAATTACCTTGTCTGAAGGCTGAGAAAGAGTGAGTCAACTATTGTTGAGTCAAAGACAGACTGGGAGGGTAGTGGGGATATATCACATAGAAGAAGAAAAAATAAACAGGTAAATGTTTCTTTACAGACTAGAAGGGCTAGAATTACACTTTAGTGTGGAGTATTTTACAGATTTTAAGTGTAGAAACCCGAATGTGTGTACATGGGGGGAGGGAGATTCAAATGTCTGAGGGCTGAAAGTGACTGAGTCAGTCAATTGTTGACTCAGAGACAGTCTGGGAGTGTAGTGGGAATATATCACATTATAACAAATAAAGATGGATAAATGTTTCTTTAGAGACTGGAAGGGCTAGAATTACATTTTAGAGTGGAGTGTTTTTATGGACTTGAATGGTAGAAATCAGAATGTTTCTACATGGGGGGACTGAAATCTCTGCTGCTGGCTTTATGTTCAGTACATTAAAGATTACAGTAAAAAACACAACCGACTAATGCATTTTGTATTATAATGAGACATACACTTAAATTCTGCAAGGTTCTTCAACACAGTTGAAAGTCCCACTGGTTTTACTTATGTTAGTGCATAGTGTTAGTTAGTATTATGCATTAGTGTTAGTGCTATGTTACTGCACTACAGACTTTATTGTATATACTTTATTGCAGTTACCAATATTGTTTTGAGCTCTAATTTCCACATTTATTGCACTACAGACTTTACTGTATATACTTTAATGCTTTTACTGGTATTGTCTCATGTTTTTTATTGCATAGCAGTTAGCATTATTCATTTCTTGCAAAACAGCTCTAATACCACAATTATTGCACTACAGACTTTATTGTATATACTTTAATACAGTTACTGGTATTGTTTTGTGTTTTTATTGCAAACAGTTGGCATTATTCATTCTTGCAATACAGCTCTAATTCTACATTTATTGCACTGCAGACTTTATTGTATATACTTTATTACAGTTAATGCTTTACCTTTTCTTGCTTATTTCACAACAGTTAGCATAATACATTTGTACTCACCACATTCATGATGCAACCTGGCCAGGCACTCATCGTGCGACTCAACATTGATAGCCTTTTCTTCCGCATCTGTTGGGAGAGAAGCACACCATTATGCATACCAGTTTTGCAGTCATTCAGATTAGATATTAGTGAAAGTGAGGTAAAATTGATTAAATACTTGTGGGGCATTCCCTGCCCACGCTTCTTGGAGCCAGGTGTCCAAGAGTAACCCTTTTGGAATTTAAGGTCATCATTGTGGTGATGACACTGCTCACCTGTACAGGGGATACCAGTAACACTGGTGAGTTCTCTGGAAAGTTGGTCCCAAGTCTCCGCCTTACACTGTGAGCCCTGGAAACCTCCCTGCAGTAGCTGCTCATCATGGTTTTTAACTAAGAGTCCAACCATGATCCTGGACTCCAGACTGCCCCGATTCTTTCCCCAAAAGTGAGCACCTTCACCAACACCAGCCATAGTACCCTTGAGAGACAGATCTCCAATGGATTCTGCTGTATTCCCACCCATTGTGTTTAATATAGGCTGTTTTCCCACCCTTACAAGTCATTGGGTAACACTCCAAAAAGCACTGTGTTGCTTAGCACCACTCAAACAGGCACAGCTGAGCTAAGATGTGTGAAAACACGCAGAACCAGAGACTTAGCAGGGCTTTGCAGCACATAAACATTGGCAGCCATTATCATGTGTATGTGCCATGCAAACATGCTCAGATGCACTTAAACAGACATTTAAATAAATAAATACATAGAAATTTCTATTTTTACAGTAAAAATAGAAATTTGTATGTAATTATTTATTTAAATGTCTGTTTTAGTGCATCTGTTGTCTACTACCTGATATGTGGGTACTGCTTAGCCTTGCTGCACTCTGTAGAGTGCCATGCAAGCATGCTTTTTTATTTAAAAAAAAAATTAACATAACACAAAAGGATAAACCAGGGAGTCTCTTACTCATCTGCCGACATGGTTATCACTACACCTCTCCATACAGTAATTCAATACCTGAGTTTATCAGCTCTCCCTTGGCAACATGCCATCATTAATATATATATATATATATATATATATATATATATATATATATATATATATATATATATATATATATATATATATAGCACACTGCCGAGGGTGAACTGGGTACACAGACATGGTAACATTCCTTGTAGGCTCTACACTGTGTCTACACAGATTTTATTAAATCCTGGGGATAGTTGTGTTAGTTATACTTTTTCCGTGTGACCTACTAATATTTTTAAAAGATGGGACATGCAATTTATTCATTTTGAGGATGAAAATGATCGATGCTAGATTAAATTATTGGTGGGTTTTAGCTGAACAGTGCAGTATGTTTTATTGGCAATTTATCACAGCTTCTTTTTCACAACATCCACACTGTTATCATGAATGTCTTATCCCATTTGTCAACTTCACATTTTTTGTTTTTCATATTTTCTATACAATCTTATATACATATTTATATTTTGAAAATGTCTCTGCTTTTACTCATTTTATTTTTTTCTGAAAAACTTCATTCATGTTGCAGTCTAAAAAGACAATGCCTTGTCATTTCTTCTCTGTTGTTATATTTGCACGTTCTCTCCTTCACTGCTTTATATTTCATGCTAGATTTTACGAGCCATTGATCCAATAATAATATCTTCAAAAAATCTGCAGTCTCATAGAAATCTTCAAATATTTCCCTTATATTTTATTGTTTTTAAATCTCATCCTCATGATTTTTCTGTTACTATATTAAATAACATTTCTCTATTATGTTAAACCATTCCCTTCTATATTTTTTAACTTCATCAGTTTTACTTTTCCATAACATCATCTTATCATGTTGTTTTTCCCATCTTGTTTTCCTTCTTATTTCTTTTCTTTCCTGTTTCATTTTTTATCCCTCTATATTTCACATGAAGTATTTTCCTTATCAAACTATTTTCCTTTTCCTTCATATTTTTGTTAATTCCGGAAAAAGATATATGAATGACAAGTATGCAACTGAAATTTTTAATGTTAATTGCCTTCTTTTTTTATTACATACAATTCCACATTTAACTGGGTTAAGTCTAGATTTAGAAACAAAGCTGAAAAATAATCTCCTAGAGTTTTTTTTTCAGTTCTTTTAGGAAACATATTTATACTCCTGAAATATCCCACACTTCTAAATTTTTGTGTATTTAACATATACATATTATTTTTAAAGGATAAATAAAGTTTTTTTTACCAAATAACTAACTTGTTTATTTCACTTAGAATTTTTTTCCATTGTTCTTATATTTTCCTGTTTTTACCAAACCTGATTCCTTATATGTTTATCACATATGTAGTAATATGTAGTAAAATATATTCCATTTTTTATTTCACTAAACCCTTTACATTTTGAATTATTTAACCTTTGTTCCTTTTTTACCATTCTATCCATTACTAAAAAATGTATTTTTATGCATTTATTTTTAACTAGCAAGAAATATTTTGCCCAATTTTCATAAAATATTTTCATAGACATGTTTCTTTCTTAATCAATTATGTTTTTCTTTCATTTTTTCTTTTTAATTTCGTCCACTATCTTTTTATTCCTTTACCTCCTTTTATGATGTCATCGTTATAATGCAAAGCAGCCAATTTTGCTGTATGAAAAAATCTTCTCCTTTTACCTTACCTGCCACTTCCATCATGTTTACTGAATGCATAAGACAATTTATTACTGTTTGAAAAATTCCCTTTTGCAGTTTTACTAGCTTCAAGTTTCCAAATTGCGTGACTTTATCACCTTCACATCTTGCATTTTTTTCCTTTTTCTTTTCTTACATTACAACTGTATTCCCCAGCCATTACCATTGACATGTTTACTATCACATTTTATTTAGGTCTTCAAACATTTTTTACTTTCTGATACATTGGTATTTACATATACATTACTATTACCCTTACTCAATTTCCATTTTTTATTTAAGTCACATAACATCACTCTTTCTGGTATCACAGCTCTCACATCCAATATTTTTACTTCATCTTCTTTTATTGACACCCATAATCCAGAGCACATTCCATATCTTGCTGGCCATATATTTCCTCATATAGCTTCTTTTTTTTCTGCTTTTCTTGGTAATACATTCCCCATGATTTAATAAAATCTGTGTAGGCACTATGTAGAGCTTACATGGAATGTATCTGTGCACACAGCTACGATTCCCCCTGCACATCATTCCATAAATATTAATAATGGTGTGTTGCTGAGGAAGAGCATAGGAGCAGAGATATTCAATTAATGTTAGGAGAACTGTAGAGGCTACCCATGGTTGTAGATGTATGATCAGATGTTTTGTATACGGTGAGGCTCCCTGTAATGCCCCCCTTACTGTTGAAATGCAGTGAATTGTTTAAAATGTGCAATATTTTATTTTTATTTTTTTTCCTTTTTGCATGTTTGCATGGCATGGCGCAGAGAGAAGCAATGCCAAGTTGCGCTCACATACAGTCAGCTGGTACCTGCTACACATCTAAAAATAGAAACTGGATGCAATTAATTATCATAATTACATATTGTTTTTTAATTGTTGTTTGCATGGCGTGACGTGTCGCAGAGCTGAGAAGCACTTATAGATGCATAGCCGACAGCTGTCAGACATATAAAAATAGAAACTGAATGTAATTAATAACTTATTTCTGGGTCTATTTAAGTGTCTTTGTGTGGCATGGTGGTCAACAATGCTAACAGTTAGCTATAGTTTTCATAATATCCAAGTAGCTAAATGGATAGCGTTACAACCTAATATTTAGTAGGCCCTGGGGTCAAGTCTGTAGCACTCATAACATGTCTGTAATTTAATTTAGTATATATGTTTAATTTTAAAAACAAATTTGTGAAATATGGCACTGCTGCACTGTGCTAAGCACTACTTAAACAAGTTAATGGCTACTACTGTTTGCATGGTGCTAAGCTTTACTAAAACCTTGGCTGTGCAAGTTTTCACACTGCTTAGCTCTACTTAGCTGGTTTGCACGCTGTTAAGTAATGTGGCACATTTTGAATGTTGCTCAGTGATGTGTAAGGGTAGGAAAATAGCCTTTATTAGGAGGAATAGGGGTGAATTCTGCACCATTCTTTGGAGTCTGCTTATCTGCTGATATGCCAGATGGCGTTTGAGAAGGTGCAGTTTTTCGGGTGCAGAGATAGAGTGTGCAGGAGTCCAAGGTCTTTGTTGTGCTCCTGGTAAAGAATTATGAACCCAGACTAATGCAGGACAGTTTCCAGGGCTTGGACTGTAAGGTGGAGGCCTGGGACCAGTTGGCCAGTGAACTTTCCAGTGCTACTGGTATCCCCTGCACTGCTGAGCAGTGTTGTCACCATTATGATGACCTGAAGAGGAGAAAGAGGGGAATCTAGGACACTTGGGTTGAATATGCAAGAGCAGGGCATGCCCCACAAATATGTAAGTATATTTTCCACTTCTTCTTCTTCTTTCAGCTTTTCCCGGTTAGGGATTGCCACAGCGGATCACCTGTCTGCTCATGATTAGCAGTGGAGTTTTACAGTGTTGAGTTGCCAGCCCAGCGCCCAACCTTTCACAGAAGGCACTCACATGCAAACACTCACACCTAAGGCCAATTTAGAGTGTCCAATCCACCTACAGCATGTCTTTGGGATGTGGGAGGAAACTGGAGCACCCAGAGGAAACCCACGCAACCACAGGGAGGACATGCAGACTCCACACAGAAGGCACCCCAGCTGAGAATCGAACCAGAGAACCTCTTGCTGTGAGGCGGCAATGCTAACCACTGCACCACCGTGGCTGCCCATGTAAGTATGTTTTCCACTGTTTTATCAAAATGCAGCTGAACATCTGCAAAACTGGCATGCATAATGGAGTGCTTCTCTCCCAACAGCTGCAGCTGAGAGGGCTTGCAATATTGAGTCCCATGCTGGGTGCCTGGCCAGGTTGTGCCATGAGTGTGGTAAGTACAGATTTATTATGCTAACTGTAGTGCAATAGTAAAGAAAGAGTAAAGCATTTACTGCAATAAGGTATACACAATAAAACTGTAGTGCAATAAATGGGCAAGTAGAACTGTAGTGCAATAAATGGGCAATTACAGCTGTAGTGCAATAAATGAACAATAACAACTATATTGCAATAAACAATACCAATAGCAATAATGAAAATGGTGTGCAGCAGGATTATTTTGTCATAACCATTGCAGTAGAACTGTATGTAATTCTTGTCTATGGTAAGGTTGCTGCAGTCAAGTGTAACACTGTAATAGCTGTAGAATGCAAAACTAATGGCCTGCAAACTGTATTGCCAAATCATAGTCCAGTCCAAGGCTGTCTCCAGGCCAATATCAGTCACACAATGCTCTCTGTTCCTCCTACTCCAGGTAATAAAGGTATATGGGTGAGGTAGCCCACTCTATGGGCAGATATTGTGAGTGGATTTCACAAGCATTTATCAGCAATACCAATTAAGTGTTAAGCAGTATTGTTAAAGCCTAAAGAAATCTGTCTTAATATATGCAGTACGGCTGTATTCCATGCATGTGTGCTCTCCTGTCACTGCAGTCAAGTACAACACTGTAATAGTTTTAGAATGCAAAATGAATATCCTGCAACATGTATTGCTTAACACATAGTATGGTCCAAGGTTGTCTCCAGGCCAGTATTAATCTCATAATACTCTCATTTTCTCCCACTCCAAGAAAAACAGGTACATGGCTGAGGTAGCCCATGTTATGAGCAGATATTGTGTTTAGATTTCACAGACACTTATCAGCAATAAAATAAAGTGTTAAGCATAATTGTTGATTCCTAAATAAATCTAAATATTTCCAGTATGGCTGTATTTCTTGCATGTCTGTATTAAGTTGTGGCAGTCGATTGTTACATTATTTGCAGACGTCCCCTGCAGTCACAGCTATTGAGTTATATTCCCATGCCTGCCGACTAAGGCATGACGACTGTCTAGTTTATGTACTGTGCACAAACATGTAAGTGTCATGATTTTTAGTAATATAATTAAAACTGCCTAATCTGTCTGTCACACGAATATCAGACAAAATGATTACTTGGAATGTAATGTATTGCCAAATACGCTTACAGAACACTTTGGTAGTTGGGCACCTTTATTTGTTATTGCTTGGCCCATACTGACCAATGCTATCAGCTTGAGAAGTATGTACATGTTACATCAGCTATAGGAGAATTGTAGTCACTGTACTCAAAACTGACACTACACACCTGTAGAGTATTTATTATCAGTGTTATCAGGGATATTGCCTGCATTGTCAGTAGTAGAATGTTTCTCTCTCTCTCTCCCCACCCCTTACCTTCATTTATTAATTATTGGTATTTATTATTATGATTTAATATTAATAGAGTTGGTTAAAATAACTATATTTTGGTAAAATGTGATTTATTATTGTCATGTTTTATTATGATTCAATATTAACATATTTTGTTAAACTGTTTTGTTGGCCTTCTGGCTTAATTCTTACTGACATGCTGTTAACAAACTGACTGTTATGTTACTTAATGTTGTGTTACATATAATATACATTAATGTTTATTTGGATTAATAAATATGATTTCCATTCTATTAATACTAACAATGGTTTGGTTGTTACTAACTTTAACTTACTGCTATACCTCATTTACCACAGCACGCCAAAGTAGGCCAGTTTTGGCTGATCTGCCTACCTTGTCTCTTCCAACCATGGCACTGGCTCCCAGACCGGTCATGTCCTCTCTGTTGCACTTGCACTATCTGGAGCATTGGGTAGTACTGCCCCATGGGATGGGACTGCCCCCCCCTCTGGGAGTAGTGATGGAGAGAGATTTGTCACGCAGGTTGAGCTGCTGGTTTTGGTGCGTAAGATAATCTACCGTGGTTTTAACCACCACCTGCATCAGAGCAAGGACATGCTGGGCAACCTAGTGTAGCAGCCTTACTCCAGTGCCCAGCCTCCACCACTGCCTCCCCTGGAGCAGTGAAGGAACAGTGTTGAAAGTCCCATATGTGGGGATGTGAGTCACTCTGCTACCTTGTGGAGGCACATGGGACTTAGATTCCATAACACCCTCCCTTCCCAAGGTGTTCATCCCCTTATGTGTCACACACTGCCCCTATCTGCTGTCTTGTCTGTCTGCAAATGCATCATCAACTACCCAACTTACCTCCCACACATGTACCTATGTCCCTTCCCCAACATTCCACTGTCACCTTAAAAAAAATGGGCACCTGTCCCCCCAAAAAAATTGTCCCATAAATAGGTCTCCTTTTTGCACACATGTCCACTGGACACACATAATTTGGCCCAACTGGCTTGGCAATGCAGTTATGTTGTCCTCATCCCTCTCTCTGGGGGTGAGAGTTCATACTCATGTACAAATTCTGTCAAAGTGCACAGTTGTTGCTGTACAAGAAATGGATAGATATGGTTCTTTCCTACACCCTACCAGCACATCTCTACCTACCTTTCACTATGTTTCCCCCCTGTATGCACCCCATTTCACCACTTTCCTATCTCCCTATTTTTTCTTTATATTTTCATAGAACGATGCAGCTTTGCTAAGCTCAGCTGAATAGAGCTATATTGACTGTATGTGTCATTAAAATTGTAATACACACTTACAAAATAAAGACCTGCCCCATATTTTGAACCCATAACCATCACAACTGTAGACCACTACATTACCCTGCCATGCCAAACAACTCTTAATTAAAACAGGTGTTTTAAAAAAATATAGTAATTGCCAGTTACAGTCAGTAAGCATTTTTCAGCAGAGCTGCACACCATGCCACATCGTGCAAACTTGACTAAAAAGTAATGGAAAAAATGGGAGTGTACCTTGGACTCTGGTGCAATAGTACACCACTAGAAAGCCAAAGACATGATAATGGATGTAAGTGAGGCCTGTGATAGCAGGTAAATGTGCCCTTTTATCAGCAACATGTAGAAAGTCACCTACTAAGGCATTAATACAAAATACATGTTCAACTGAGACCCTGGTGCAGAAATACATCCATATAAAGCCGTGAATATACAGATGGATGTAGAAAATGTTTGTCACAGCCTGTATGTGTGCACATATATCTTGCAAATACACCTGCTGTAGCAGTAACTCAGTAGCTCATTCTGTTAAATGCCTTGCAAACAGTGCATTTTGCTCCACACAGTCCTGGTTTTAAATACAGTGGTGTGTAGCAGTGGAATTATAGTACTGTGATGCCAGCAAATAATGACTGAGTCATACACACTTTGTCCACACAAACATATCAAATGAAATATCTGCATTTCACTGATGGAAGACACAGGCCTGCAGATAGAAACATACTTCACATATCCTCACAGCAAAAATATAAGTGCATTAAGTCTCACGTCATGGATTAATATGCATTCACAGAGAAATTCAACTCAGGTACTGCAAATGAGGGCTGCTAATATCAGAGTGCACCACACAATCCTTTCAAACTCACAGTGCTGATTAGCACAGCTGTACACCTAACATACACATTTGAAGTACCTGCTTGTAACAAGGAGTGCCCTCATACATGCTCAAAATTACTACCAGACTGTAACTCATGGCCTGACAGTCACCCAAATGGTGGAAATATTGTTATATTTATCCCCCATGTTGCTCAAGGAGATGACAAACATGTGGTCTAGTACTCTGTTAGTGATACTGTTCCCTAACATACTTGCCTTAAAAACATGCCTTAATTAGATTGGAAAGGGTAGCCTCACTCTTGCTCTGCCTCTAGAACAAGGCTGACACAGCTCCCACAATTACTTCTACATCTTGTTGTCCTCCAAAGTGTTTATTCTCTCTGCCAATGCCTATTACCTGAAGCAGCAGCTGCAGCCTGTAGCACACCCATTTCTATGTAAAAGTTGCTGCTACAGCCCCACCATCTGCAATGAAGTAGTCTCCTCACCCCAGTAATGTCCAGCACAACATATCAGAAAGGGCCAGTAATCTATATTAAGGCCTTATATATTGCACCATGGTTGCATGTGATTGGCTGATGATAGTGCAAATCAGCTGTGTTGGCTGCAGTTAGTATTTCAGAATCACAGGCTGGTTAAGAGGCAATCAACTGCTGATGAGAAGCATGTTGAAAAGCCAAGCAGCTGGCTATGAGGAATCATTCTGTATGAGACCTTTCTCACACAGACCACGTGTATGTAAAGTATTAACTATCAACACATATCAGCAGAGGAGTACTACACTTCATCAGTATGTAATCATCTTGTTTACATCAGGATACAGATGTCTGACTACACTTATGGGGAATAGGGATTACAGCATTAAGCCTTTCTTAGAACTGTGATAATGACATGCCAAAGATACCCAGATTTGTTACACATACAGAAAATGTGCAAGACAACAGGGGTGGAATGTATATTGTCAATGTGGCAGACTGGGCTCCTGGAACTCTCCCTTTACAGTGTTTGTAATAGCACACTGCTATTTGTTTGGCACAGTTGGTTTGACATATTATCAGAGGGTTTGCTTCTTTGGGACACACTACAATAGACTCCAGTGTTGGCTGTATGAACATACAGCAGTATCTGTCATGGCACACATGGGAATACCTGACTATCTCTAGTATCCTAGTTGTATCCACATGCTTAGTATGCTTGCACACTGTGGAATATGACATGTGTGATCAAGCAGTGCATATTGCCAGCCATTCTGTCCTTCTGTATTTCTGCATAGTGTACTTCCATGTAGGTGATCCTGACATGTGTTCCCATGTTGTCTTTCAGGGAACATGCATGCAAGATGCTGTGCAGCTTTTATGGATGCAGAGAATAAGTTAATACTGGAAGGGTTCCATCAACACTGATGTGCCTGCACTGGCCCAATAATCAAGCAGCCTCAGTCCTCACCACTGGCAAGAGCTAGGAGACATACACACTGGGAGGATGACAAGTACATACACAGTAAAGTGCAATTTCCCTTAAGAGGACACAGAGATCACAGTGAGTCTGGGTCTGGATTCTTCCTGTTTCTCCAGATCCTCAATAAGACTCCCCACAGGTGCAGCTATAGGTTAAGATCTCAACTAAGGGGCCAAGCCAAGACCTCCAGCTCCACCTCTATCCAACCAGTGCTTTCTGTTCCTGTCCAAGTAGCTGACACACAAACACTTTGAGATTTGGTTTATATACCAACACACACACACACACACACACACACACACACACACACACTCACACACACACACACCTGGGAAAGGCTGACACAGCTTTACTAGCTATGTCCCCTTCTGCTCAGACAATAAGGTAGTTTCCACTGCCACCAACCCCTACTTAACAGCTACTATATGGCCCTTATAAAGGGTGTCCAATCCTACTGTATTAATGTTACTATTATCCAAATTGTAGTTTGACCAAGACTTGCCAAATACATATGCAAGTACTCTAAGAGCTTAAATATGTCTTACAAATATCAGCCACAATGATAGGTTGAAATATATTTAATAATAAATAAATAATAAAAGAACAAGACAATACTCAGTACATCAACACAATGACTTCAGAGTTCAAAATCACAGGAAATATTTTAAACAACATTGCAGGACAGTCTCAAATAAATAAAGAAAACATCTAATCTAATCTTTACTATATTCCTATCTATATCTAAAAGAGGTACTATGCCCTAAATCTTACTTACAGCAAGGCAAGTGCAGATGGTGATGATGAGTGGATGTTCTTGCTAGGTCCAAGACAAAATACAAAATGTGCAGTCTCTCTCTGAGAGAGTTCCCAAATTAATATCAAACATTTCTGCTGGGCCTGCTTGGATGACATCACTCTTTGTCACCTGACTTCCGTTCCAAGGCTAAACAGAAACTCAACAGAATTTAACATCTCTGTGTAAAAAATGCATATCTCTCAGATCTTTGCAGATCTTAGAAGTCATAAAACAATAAAACACTTTTACATTTGAAACCACATTGATAGATGTGATGGTATTGTCAAGACACTACAGACTGTCATATGTGTCAACTGTGCAGAGTCTATACAAATGTTAACAATGTACCTCACTGTTGCTGATGAGATTGCAGTGTAATAAAATGTTATTTTAAGTAACTACAGCTGTTAGTGGGAAGAGCACTGTCTCATGTCCTACTATATGAGGTTGGGTTTTCAACAGGTCTGCCATAGTGATGACAGTGTATAGAGCCTTACATATATCACAACATAGTACTTCAGAGAATAATAGTGCAGGTATTAATGTACTGCTTATTCCTTTTTTATCACAAGTGACTGTGGGGTTGGTGTTTGTCCCCTACACAACCTGATGTCAGTGTCTCCTCAGACTCTGATGAAGATGGTGGCCACAGTGTGGCACAGGTGGGGATTTTGGGGGCTGAATCTGTCCCAGAGGTTAACATCCCTCTTCCACCCTCATTGTCACTGCACACAGTCAGTATGCCCTCACATACCCAGTCCCCAGAGGCCACAGATGTTGGACAGTCAAAGGGTGAGGCTTTGAACAGGAAAGTGTGGCAACTATGACTCCAGTGAGTGTAGACACTGGCCATAGCTAGTGAGCTGCTAAGGTTCCAAACAGGCAGGCTGACAGGGGTGCTTGTAAGAGGCATGCTGACAGTCCATCACCTGTTGCAGGTGTCACATGACACATCACTTGGCACATGTTTTGGGCCATCATGGATGCGCATGCATGTTCTGAATGGAATACCAGATGTATACTTAGGGTTATGGATGCAGCACAGTCTGACATCTGTGACTGCCTCCACCACATTGGAAACACCCTAGATCAGTTCACTGATGCAGTGGACAGAAGGTGGGCTAAGACATTGTCTGTCCTGGACCGCACATTATCTTTGCTGGTACATGTGGTTGGAGTTGAGCATCAGACTTGTGGATGTAGCTCAGCAACCCCATCTGCTGAGAGTCCACATGGCCGTGCATTATCATACTCCCATAGTAGCAGTACATCCAGCATTACAGAGGGGAGTGTGATGTCCACACCACAATATGGCAGACCATGGGCTTGTGGTCCTGGGTGTTCCAGTGGGAAACATAGTTCCAGCAGACAGAAGTCACGATCAGGTACTAGGACCACTTCTGACCTTGGGCATGGAGGTACGAGTGCAACTCCTGGCAGAGCCAATTCCCGTATTTGGGGCCAGAGACACTTAACTGTCAACTCTACCATGTACAGTCCAAAGGTGTCCAACATACACACATGTAAGGTTGGCACTGAGCTTGACTGCGTACATGCACACACTCACACACCAGCACAAATGCAGGTCACCTACAGACACACGTGGCACCTTTCCATTGTCCATCTTACTTGCTTACCTTCCTGACTCACACACATACTGTCAACCGTTTGGGTCAGCCTAGGTCTCCTGCACGCCCACACAACACCCTGTGCAAGTGATGATACCTGTACCACATTCCTGTCATCCATGCCATTGATGCAGAAAAATGAAGCACAGGGTGACTATATAAGTTAAAATGTACTTGTGTAATGCAGTGTTGTTTTGCCATGCCACTTGTAGTGATTGCCAACAGATACTGTATGCTGGCATTTGTCACAAATATGCCGCATACTTTTGTGTACCTTATGTTGCATGATGTTGTAATGGCTGTATAGTTACATAATGACAGCTGTGTCACAAACCGGTTTCTGTTTCTGTTTCAGGAGTCTGTTGGGATAACCTACGGATACACAGTTGAACTAAAGCAGCACAGAATGGCATGTCAGCACAGCAGAAATATGTCTTCAGCAAGGTACAACACTATAAGTGTATGAATCCATATATTCATGTGTGTATAACAGGCAAACAAGGATAATGGCGGCATTCAGCATACTTATGCATCCATAATCTGTGAAAAGGTCTGCTACCCTTGATAAGTATCACCAGGGTTATGGGAACTAACACATCTACAAGTTGTGTTGATGAAGATGACCCATCTACAAATATCCTGTGTCCAGTACAGACAGTTGCCAGACACCAGTTATGACTGTCGTGTTCTGCATCCCACTGTGTAACCTGCAAATGATGTGCGTCTGTTTTATATACCTGTCTTTCCAGGATGTACTATGTAAACCACAGTGATGTTGTAGGGGTGTTAAACAGGTGAGATATGTGCTAGTCCTGTTATGGATACAATATACCTGTGTAGTGACACAGCAAGGGTGCCACTGCACACAATGATAGGTGTGATGACTTCCATATTCAGGATAGCAGTGACAGTCTGGGATTTACATCCCAAACCTGTCGGTGTAGATTGCACAACAGTGAATGCATGCTCAGATCTTACCGACCAGTTTAAGTCAAAAGCTACATTACTCTCTGTGTCCATAACTCCATGTGTAATGACGTGAGGTGTGCAGACACTACAATATTTTGCAGGGGTGGATGATTTCCCACAGGATAGTATTGTGCATTCTTTGGCATTTAGTCTTTGTCAGTGGTTCAGAGAACAACTGACTGTGTCTTAGGCCATCCTGGATAATTGTTGGTTCTGTGTGGGATTCTGTGACAGCTCCTAATATGCAATCACCTGCTAATGTACTCAGTCAGAGGTCACCGACTGTGGCTGTGACTGCATAGAGGGAATAGGTAGATGCCCATAATGGAGGATGGGGAACTCCACTGGTGACTGGTGTCATTGTAGTGTAGGTCTCTCACATGCTATCTTCCCAGAGTATGATTATCAGATACTTTCCTATCCACCAGCTGACATAACACTCTGTATATGACATGTACAGTTTCCAGCAAGGCCTGCTGTCCTAATATTGCCTACACCTTGTCAGGCCATGGTTGGTGGAGTGAGACATATGTCCAACATCTATTACGTAGTGTAAAAGTCAATGGGTTCCACCGGTTACAGTTGGTTGGCATGATCTGGCCTTGAGGAAAAGTAATAGTATTTGGTCCAGTGTCAGTAGGTGTATGACAGTGTTAGTGCTCGTATCTATGCTAACTCCTATCATGGCATTTCAGGTGACATGACTGAGGTCTGGGTAAACTGCTTAGCACTACATGCTAGTTGTTCTCTGTGCAAGTAAGTATTGCAGTTACTTCCAGCATGTTACAAGAAGAGACTCATGCAAGGTTTCTGTACAGAGCACAGACAAACACATTAGCAAAGTATATATACACTGTGTTGCTTAGTCATGCTGTGGGTCACTTGTCCAAAGGATGGTCCATGTCCATACTTACAATGCCTAGTATCAGTGCCGTGACATCACCACATGGGGAAGAAATGTATTGCATTCATGTGTTTAGCAATGTGGGTGACCTGTACAGCCCTCCCAATCTGAAATCCTCCTTGGTGGGATCTGGTCACAGATCAGTCTCCTTAGAACTACCAGCACATACCCCCCCCCCCCCGCAGACAATACAGACATATATGTCAAGCAAACCATTTATTACCTTCTGTGGGATGGTTGACATAGAGTGACTGCACCTCCCCTTCAAATGGGACAGGCAAGTATGCAGAGCTCTACATCCATGCATTATGTCATCAGCATTACAAATGCATGAACTCGGCTGTATGTAACTAGAGGGATGCAAGCTCATTATGGCCCAGCAAACCTGACTGGTGGACAACTGCCATTAGCAGGCTGTACAATAACAGGTGGACAGTGCATGTGACAGTTGGGGTGAGGGTGCCCCCTGTAACATGGAGGCTCTAACTTATCAGCTAAAAGTACATAGTGTTGTTGTGATGTTGTGTAGACATGGTAAGTCACAAAATTAGCCACCCACTCAAAGCAGAACCACAACACACAGTGTAGTTACATGTGTGACCTCAAAGGTCAGGCCCAGATTGTCGGTGACTTCATATGTCATGATGCCACATATGATGTATATGTACTCATATGTGACCTCATATGTCATGATGCCACATGTGATGGATATGTACTCATAGAACCAAACACCACACCTCACCAGTACGGCATGCTCGGCCAAACCAAAACGTAAAAAACACTAGAGGCCAGCATAGACAGTCCAATATTTTATTGGGAGATTAACATGGATAAGTCACCAAACAGGACATACAAATGTCCAATGATTCATCAAAAAAATCCAAACCGGTTTCGGCGAAATGCCTTCTTCAGTGAAAAGTAAAGAATCAAATAAGAACCAAATCATGAATATTTATAGCATACACCAGCCAATGACAGATAGTGGTATAATCCAACCCCTTCACACATGAAAATACTGGTTGAATTATATATATTATTATTTTATACCACTAAAAAGTTGAGTGGCTAATAAGCAAATGTATATATATGATTTAATTAACACAGAGTGTAAGAATAAATGGGCTTGTTGGAAAATGGTAAACCTGTGTAAAAACATAATTTACTATATGATACAGAATAGTTCAGGTAACATATGAATAATACAGACACCCTTACATGACAAAGATACATAACAATACACATCCAAAGAGTTAATGCAAAATTATAAACCATACTAAAGAATTGTATAAGTAAGCAAAATTACTATATGTTAATAACATATATTATCTAGACATAGCGTGTACTTCCCAGAGTATATAGATATAAAAAATAAATCAAATTGCCTAATAACATAATACAAAAGTGAGCCAATCTTACGGTATTCAATCATAATGTGAGTTATTCATGTTATATTGGAATAATATATTTTTTAAGCAGCATAGAACTCCAAAAGTGTCATATTAACCTATGGAGCATATACAGAGTGAATAAATTCATATTTACTTCTCATAAATGGTCATTCAAACCTGGAGGAAACATAGCTCCAAGATGAATAATCCAGTATTTCTCCTTATGACTAAGTATATTCTGCTACCCTTGTTGATTGCTCCTGTCACCGGTTATTCTGTCAATAACCGTGAACATAAACTTGGCTGTAGGATGTTTGATAGTATGTTGATATAGGGCATTAGTTGTTTTTTTATTAGGGATGTCACTCCTGTGTTCACCCATTCTGATTCTGAGGGAACGTGCAGTTTTTCCCACATAGAAGGCGGAGGACTGACATGTGGCTAAATATATAACCCAACTGCTTGAACAGTTACCAACTATCCTAAGATTATAAACTTTACTGGTATTGGCACTAGTAAATTGCTTAAGTTTGTTCACCTGATTACATGATATACAATGACCACAAGAGAAGGTTCCTAATAATTCATCACCTGTCATTGTAAGTTGTTTATATTTAGCCCTGTATGGGAAATCATCATGGAGCTGATCAGCACACATATATGTGATCTGCACACAGTTGACTGTACACAGTTTGGATGCGTGACAGGGGGACATGACTGTTACATGTGGTGGACATTTCTGAGACACTCTCCAAGGACTTGGGTGAGGGTACATCAGGGCATACAACCCCCTAGATTGAGCCAAGCCATCTGACTATATCCCCCGCTCAGGCAACATTTATAAAGCACCCACTTAGGCATCTATGATGCTGTCATTGTAGGGGTCACTTAGTGACCCCTTGATGGCACACATACACAGCATAGGGACATCCACTTCCAAAAGCTGATCTGAAAGTAGCAGTGGTCAACAGGGAGCAGTCCTGAGTCCTCCACTGCTTGGAATCCATTTAACCACAATACACATGACTACTGAATGATGGTGGCTAACAATGTTGGCTGAAGCCTGCAAATTGTGAGCACTCATAGAGTCTCTGTGGTATGTCATTATCTTGCAAGAGGGTATTGCAAACACATGCCTGTTGGCATACTAATGGCCATAAACCCCATGCAATTATATATGTAGTATTGTATCCATCAGTTAGACCTATGTATCTGGCAAGTAGCACATCAGTAGCAACATGTGATGTACATACTCAGGGGTGAAAGAACTGGGCACACAGACTTGGCCACACAGGTTTACATCTAATGTGCCTCAGATCACCATATCTCTATGGTGGTATGGCAGGAATAATATGGCATAGCTGAGGCCAAGTCATATGTAAGTGACATACTTATAACCTCCAAGTACTCTTCCCTCAGCATGCCAATATCTGAGTGCAATGGTCATTTGTTGATGTACCTTTCCAAGCAGTACTGGCAATTGCACACAACATTATGGTCCCTCACAGGGATACTTCACATCTTCAGTATGTGTTCAATGGGGATTGTCTGCAATGAGTGTTATTGTTACCTGTGGCATATAGACTACTCAGAGGTGATCTGTGCCTTGCATACATGACCCTGTTTGTTTGCATATGCTGCCTATCTGGAGGAGGCAGAGTAGATGGATAACTCACTGTAAGGACATTAACCTTGTATGTAAAGTTAGTACTACATGCTTGTTGGACAGATTTGTCTAGCAGACTTAAACACACCCTTGAAACAGAGCCCTGCCTAATGGCACACAGAGCACCTCGGTGCACCTCAGCACATGCCATCTATATGAATGGCTAGGCGACAGTCATCTCAACACAGGGTATCTGCCTGTTTCCCTCTTGGACTGGGGCAATATGCGCTGATCCTGTAACTATGGGTATAAATATGTTTATGATTGTGAGGGCTGTATGGCCATTATGCTAGTGAAGTTCAAACATTCTATGGTTTCATAACATAATGTATCAGGCTCGTACAAAAACATGGCTACACTGGGGCTAGCACCACTTCCCATCACTGTACACAGGACATGCCAAGGCACACATGTAGTGCAAGTTGCCTGTACGTAGCTGACATCACTTACCTATGCAATGGTACACATTACCGATCACAGTACAGCACAGTAGGCAACACACCTCATGTCTGCTAGTACTATCAGTTTAGGACATATTATGCTTGATGATATCAGCATACCTTGTTCTGGTCAGTCTTTTGGGGGGGCCACATCACACGCTACAAATTAAATACTGCAAAATCCGACCTATTTTTAAGTTACCAAGCTGATCATATTTTTGCCATATGGACACACACCGAGTAGCCAAGAGTGAGATTAGAACCCCTACCTATTCATGCACAATATAACTCACAGCACTTATCACACATGCCATGATTTAAGTCTGAAACTACATTGTCAGCTGATAGTCTTAAGGTGGATGAAATCATCAGGTCTTGTAGAAGAGGGCAGTTTGGAAGCCAGCAGCAGGTTACAGGACCCAAAAGTGCATAATGATTGCAGTTGGATAGCACATGAGGGCATGTCAGTTGTTTTGCAGGGGATACACACACACACACACACACACACACACACACACACACACACACATACACAGAAACACACACACACACACACACACACACACACACACACACACACACACACACACACACACACACACACACACACACACACACACACACACACACACACAAACCAAGTAATAACCTGGAGTGAGATTAGAACCCCTATATATCTAGTCTTACACACTTTAGCTCACAGTAAGTATTGCATGCATCACAGCTTAAGTCTGATACTACAGTGTCAGCTGGTAGTCTTAAAGGGGATGACATCATCAAGCCTTGTAGAAGGGGGCAGTTTGGAAGCAAGCAGCAAGTTACAAGGCCAAAAATTGCATAACCACTCCAGGTCGATAGCCCATGAGGGCATGTCATTTGTTTTGCAGGGGGATACACACACACACACACACACACACACACACACACACACACACACACACACACACACACACACAGATGGCAAATGGCCCGGAGTTGGATTAGAACCCCTACCTATTTAGTCTTATACACTAGAGATCACAGTACTTGTTGCATTCTCCACAGGTTAAGCCTTTTGTATATGTGTTGACAGGCACAGTACTTGTGCATTATACAAACTAGGCTTGTGTTGAACAGCATCTTTTGCCTGCAGAATATTTTTTTCATACTGTTATCTGCATCTAGTATTCTATCAGTGAGATAACTATTATCCTATGTGTGTGTAGTCACCAGTATGGTCATATGTGGCTGTTTGCACTTAGGCAAACCAGTGGGCAGGATCAATGTGCCCTGTACATGCCAGCATTGACAATATTATACATTATACCACCTGCTCACTTGTGTCTGTCTGCGTAGTGACATCCAGCAGGCAGAAGTTTCTGTAGGTAAGTGGATTATATACTGTTGCGAACTTAGTTTTGATCCTTTGAGCAACAGTATGGATGTGTGATAGTGCAGATTTACTCACCATTATTAGGGTATGTAGGATAATACAGACATCCACACACATATTTATGTTTATAATAGGGATGCACTGTATATATAAATGTTGCTGTGTGTGTGTGTGTGTGTGTGTGTGTGTGTGTGTGTGTGTGTGTGTGTGTGTGTGTGATATGTATATGTGTTATGTAGATATATGGGGAGAGTCTATGTATCATTTTAATATATATAGCTATATATATCGGTATATATATATATATATATATATATATATATATATATATATATATATATATATATATATATATATATATATATATATATATTTGACACTACATAGAGATAGATATACTATGTATGCAACAGAGAGACAATGATAGACAGATGTGTATATGTATATGTCTGCATGTATAGATATAGCTATACATAACAGGTCATTCTGATGAAGGGGCAACAGAATTTCGCTCATTTTAACTGTGTATATGGGCATGCCCAGTGGGACTGTCAGTACTTAAAAAGTCACTACAGGCCAGATCTACCTGTACTCAAGTCCAGGATTTTGTGTGTTACAGAAAATGACATCTGTCCCTGTTTCTGCAGTACTGCACTTCACTCAAAATGGCCACAGCTTTCCCCAGCTGTCTGCTGTGCTCAATATGTGACTGAGGTTGATAATGTTACACCACACACAGACTGACAGTCTCTGAAAACACCAACATATTAATACCTCACATACAAAATATGTGACTATTTCCATATTAGAAACATCCATACCATCTCCCATGCTAACTGTCCTAATCCACTGAGCCACACAGGCTGCCAGACAGAGAGAAGTCATTCATCACACAATCAACAGTATAAATATGTACATTGTTATTCCTGCATTACGTCCGGCATACAATGTGTGATCGAGTTCTATGTTACTGCCCTGAGATTGCCTGGTCTGCTGATATACCATTGCTGACTTACTGTTAAAGCAGTTATATGGGAATACTGCTGTGCTGGGGATGTGGGAACAACAGCACATGATCTGCTGGGATAGACAGCAGTCCAAATATCATGTGATATCACTGTTTAACATCTCCCTTGACTGATGTAGTGAATATTCCAACCATGAGGTCTAGTGATTATTAGGGAAAACATATTTTGGACTGGTAATCTGTAGTCCCATGTGAAAGTTACCTCTGTCCACATAGCCTACTATATTTCCTTGCATAAATGCAGCAGATCCATACATACTATATCATATAATAGTAATCCTTACAAGTAGTGTGTAGGTTACAGATGTACCTTGTGAATGCAGGAGTTGACAGAACTGTAGTTCAGGGCTGACTCTGTGTAATGCAAGCAGTACACGGCCAATACATGGAAGGATATAGGTTGTGTGGGTTGCCTGGCATGAACAATTTTAATATATGTATGTGAGTAGGAATAAGGTGTCAGTCCCTGGGGCCTTAGGTTGTCAATGTATGTGCTATGCATTGTCTCTTACCCAAAGCCAGGGCATACTGGGCACACCTACATCTGCCTACATGGACATCACCAGGTGGTTCCTTCTCTGAGTCATCCTGTGACTGTGGCAGTTATTGCCTAGGCAATGGTGGGGGGCTGTGGATCCCTTCCCTTTGCTGATCCTGCTGCAGCTGTTTCCACAGGATCATATTGTGTAGCATGGCACATATTGTGAACATATGTGCACATGTGGCTAGAGAGTACTGCAGGGCTTCACCAGATATATTGAGGCACCGAAACCATGACTTCCGAACCCCAAACCTATGCTCTATGATGTTCTTAGTTTGTGCATGTGTCTCATTATGGCGTTCTTCCATGGGTGTGTGTGCATTTCTGATGGGTGTCATCATCCATGGTTCCCAAGCGTAGCCAGCATCCCCCAGTAAATGGCCATGTGGGATGTCCCCCCTAGCAAACATCATGTACAGCTGTGATGTGTCATGATAACTGCCAGGGCTGCCAGTACACACATTCATGACAATGCCCTGGGCATTTGCACACAACCTGGCAGTTAATGGAGTGGTATCCCATGTGGTTGACATAGATTCTATCATCCTCACTGGGTGGTGACTTGATGTGTACATGAGTGCAGTCTATGCCACCCAGTACCTCAAGGTAGTGTGCTACATGATAAAAGTGTTGCATATTGCTGGCCCTCACCTCAGGGGTGAGGGGAAAAGAAATGTGCTCACTGACATGTGGTAGCATGGCATCCAGGTACTGGTGGAGTACCCTGGATGCTGATGCCTGTGAGACCCCCATCATGTCTCCAGTTGGTATTTGGAAAGTACCTGTAGCTAGTATCCTAAGGGCTACACATACCTTTATTTCCACTTTGCTGGGTTCCCCCTCTGTTGGCTCTGGGTCTGAGTTGAGGGTAGCAGAGCTCAGTGACTTCTTGTAGTATGCCCTAGTCCACCCTGTAGCTCTCTACAATCCCCAGCTCATGTAGCTCATGGAAGGTTACTCTGGGCCTGACAATTCTGCTCCTTCTCTGTCTAGGCCTATTGTCAGCAGCAATATTGACTTCTGCATCTCACACATACAGATGTGGCAGACCTGCAGCAGCCCCTAGCATTCTCTCAATTAAAATTCCCAAGCCTGTACTCCAATGGTGCATAGTATGGGGGGAAAATCAGATTGCAGGGTGTATGTATACTTTATAGTGCTCTGCTGTAGGTGCTGACTGTGTGATTGGCTACAGATGATGCATTCTACCTGCCTAATATATCATTAACATCATTTAATGGGCCTAGTTTAAATTAAACAGCGGTCAAAACTAATTAATATCATTAGCTTTTTGATACACTCAGCATTGTAGCACACCACACAAATGCATGCCCTGTAGGTAAAAAGAGCTTAGCACTTAGTGTACATACACCCAAGTCTTCCACTCTCAGTATGGTGGCACGCTGTGCAGACACTTGGAAACACATGCCCCTTAGCTAAACAAAGCTAGAAGTTAGTGCACTCACCCTTCTGAAAGGACATGCTCAGCATGGTGACATGCTGCACAGGCACAGCTACGTTGAAATAAGCTTAAAAATCATTGGACAGACCCTATCCTGAGGTCAGCTATCTCCTCCATAAACACCAACATGGTTCTCTGCTTACACAAAGGAGATATGCAGACACAATTACCCCTTTATACTATTCAGTAACTCCACCTCATTTGCATAGGGATCCCACGCTTCATAGCCCTACCACATTAGCAATAGCACAAATGCACCATTATAGATACTGCGCACAAGGTCCTGCAATACATTCAATACATTTGTGTCACATAATATTAATTTTGTTTTTTCCAATTTTTTTTTTATAAAGCATTTTTGTGCACTGCAGCACTCTGCACAAACATGCCTGGATTATTAAAAAAATAAAATCTTTAAATTTTTCAGACACATAGGAGGATAGTTTCACTCATATATGTATGTGGTATGCCATTTGTGTCCATATATCTACATTTTTACAGCCCCTTTTGTCAGTCTACACTCCTGTACATGGAGTTTTTCCTTGTACACTACAGACACTGACAGGGGGTCTGAAGAGCTACCTTTCTGCTTGCTGGTTTGCTCTACCTGACTCATTTACATGAGATTTACCTGCTAATGAGGTGATTTGGATGCCACAGAACTTCCCGTGTTGGCACGTGCAAACGCACTGTTCTGCAGTGCTTACTGAATCTAAAACCTGCTTACTTTTATGTATGCAGCATGGCAGGATGCTTACATGGAACAAAAAACTTGTAGGCTTTATTAAATTCTCTCCATTGTGTATTCAGTGAAAATAATACATCAATTTTTTTCTTCTTGCACAATTCAACAGTAATTTAAGTCCTCACTTCATTTCTTATATTGTTTACATTTTGTACAAAAATGCATAAATGGTCCCTTTCCTTTTTTTTTTCATATTCCCCTTCTGTTCTTGTTTTTTCTTTCTCCTTCTCACCCTGGTACTAATAGATTTAATTTCTTTCTGCTGTTGCTTGTTCCGTATTTCAAAATCACCATTTTCACCTTTTACCTGCTATACATTCTAGCATTTTTCCTTCCCCTTGCTTTTTTTCATCTTGAGTTATATTTGTATCACTGTGTTTTTTTCAGTTACATCATTCTTTCCACTTTCTTACTAAATGTTGCTTTCTATTTATTCACTTCCCCCCTCTGAAATTCTTTTTCATGTACCCTTTTTTTATGCATTACTAGATATACAAACCAAAAGTGGCCAGACGTGTCACATTTCATACAAAAAGGTTTATAGCTTGTAGTAGTGTGGCCTTGGCCCTCCACCTTATTGCCCACTTCTTCTTTGTACATTCGTGAACCAATGTTTTTCATCCCCACAACAGAAGTAGAACTTCATTTTGCCACTATACTGAACGGTTGCTTTTTCCTATTCACTATTTTATTATTTGAAATATGCTACAAATTTTCATTGTACATGTAAAAAACAGTTCCCATGACCCTGTTCATACATTCCTGTTATCATATGTTTTCTTTATGCTATGCACTATATCAAATTTTGTCAGAAAAAAAAGGTTTTAGTTCAAATTCTTTCATTTGGGCGGCCATGGTGGTGCAGCGGTTAGTGTTGCCACCTCACAGCAAGAGGTTCTCCAGTTCAATTCTCGGCTGGGGTGCCTTCTGTGCAGAGTCTGCATGTCCTCCATGTGGTCACGTGGGTTTCCTCTGGGTGCTCTGGTTTCCTCCCACATCCCAAATACATGCTGTAGGTGGATTGGACACTCTAAATTGACCCTAGGTGTGAGTGTGTGCATGTGTGTGCCTTCTATGGAAGGTTGGGCACCAAGCTGGCAACTCAGCACTGTAAAACTCCAGTGCCAATCATGAGCTGACAGGTGATCCACTGTGGTGACCCCTAACTGGGAAAAAGCCGAAAGACGAAGTTCAAATTCTTTCATTTCTGAAATTCTAAATTGTAGTCAATTTTTCTTTTTACTGTAAGCCAACGTTTGGAAAAATAATGTCTTTCCAAAAATTGATATGTTATTTCTTTTTTTCTGTTTCACCCATAAACTTTTTTGCACCTGAAAAAATTTTCAAAAGTTATAGTTTTCATAAGTTATACAGAATTCTTCTGACACCAAATGTATTAAAGCTCTTATGTCCCTTGAAGTAAATCCTAATGACAATATTATATTGCCCATATTGTCATACTTGTCAATGGTAGGAATGGTTTTACTTCTTATTGTTAAAATTGGTCTTTTTTTTCTAAAGCTGCTGCCCTTCTCTTCTAGTCAAACACTTGCAAACTGCTTGTTGTTCCCTGACTTAACACTTGCAGATTTTATTTGTTCTTTGCTTCATTTCTGTCATCCACAGAACTCAGTAGCAGACACATATATATAAAACTAATTCGTTCATCAGCCAAATCTGTCTGTGTTTTCTATCACTGTAAGCTACATCTCTACCACATTACCAGCTTCATTATCTGACCGATCTTGTAACTTCATCTACCTCAGCCCTCCAGCTCAATTCTTCTCCTTCATGTGGTTTTCCTTCATTCCTTCACTAAATCCCAACACCTTTATATGTAGAGCTCTGCTCTCTAGCTCCATAATTAAAATTTCAACTATCTCAGCTTCTGCTTACAAAAGCTCTCCAACAGCATTGTTTACTCCTTCCTCCATCATATATTTTTCTAACAGTAATGACAGCCATCTGGTGCCACCTAGTGTTCAAAATAGAGAAGGAGAAAGTCTCCAGTGCCCTGACCAAATTAATCTCAGGCCTCCCATGTAAAGAGGCCAGTAATCTTGTAGGACAAACCCAATCAGCAAAGGATAAATAAGTAAGATAAAGCAAAGTTTTACATTGTTGCCCACAATATGTGAATTGTTGTTGAGATTACTCAAATACTTGCTCTGTGCTACCAGTTAGGTCCTTCATTCTAACATTTCTTGGTTCAGTAATAGCAAAAATACCCCCATTTTTGTATCACATGTTAAATGAAAGTACAGGCTCTGCTCTGTAACTGATTTCTACAGGTCATACAGCAAAAAATTCCTCATGCCTCTAGTTATTATCCAGTTTTTCAAAGTTGCTTAAATTTGTTATGAATCGCTGTAGTTGATTCCAATAATTATTGCTAAAACAGTCAGTTTCTTTATCTCTCTCTCTCTCTCTCTCTCTCTCACTCATTAACAAAAGACATGATGCTTGCTGTTTCCAGGAACAAGATGTCAAAGGAAAAAACTTCAAAGAACAATACACACGTAAGGTTCAGTTAAGGCACTTTAATTTACTTGCAGCGAGGAGACAAAAACATGCAAATTCAAGGATTTGTCTAACTACTAACAGGAAGTATGTTCATTCTTATACTATTTTACAAGACATGGCCTTCTAAGCTGGCGTAATCAAGCACAACTTTTAGCATTGTTCTACAGCAGATGTTACTTCAGATTTTCTGCTGACATGACTAGATTTGTGAGAAACTTTTCAGAAAAACAACCTGGCCTTGGTGACTATTAATCCGTTTACAAGCACCTACTGTACAGTGTTACTTTTCAAGGTACTTTTCTAATACAGATACAAGCAAATGCTGATTGCAGTTCATATTTTCAAGCAGGCTTTGTACTACTTATCTGTAACTTCTACAGCTGTGTATTTTCTCATGGCACAGCGGAACTTCTTGTCTAAGTTTCATACAAGTAGTATTGTTCTATTCATTATTTTGATAAAGCAAGCAGAAATCACCTGCTTCTCAGTAAATTTCCAAGGCACAAGCAAGATTTTAGCTAACAGTACAAGGTCAGAAAGCAACTGCAGTTTGTACAGATTTATGCAGTATGAAATAGAATAAATGTGTTAACTCTTTTCAAGCTTCTAAATCCACTAAGCATGTTGCTAATACACACATTAATACATATTTTTCTATCATTTCCCCCCTATTAATACTTTTATTCTACTTTCAAAATAAGCATAAACAGTTTTTTTTCTTCTCCTAACCTCTTCCACTCAGGATTTGCAGTTGAGAGAGTCATTCAGTTTAGACTTATGAAAGCTTTTTAATCTTTTAACAGTTCTTCATACTCAGTACTTTGATATAAGGTTTCAGAAACTGACTTGTCTATAAGGTCTTTAATCAGTCATTTCATGCAGGGGATACCACAACAAACACATACTCCCAGTAGGAGCATACCTACACAAATGGCAATTATGATGTTCATTAGGATGGTACCCCACCCACCCCAAACCATTTCTGGAAAAAGTCCATCAGTGGGTTTGGGCCTGGTTTGGTCATGGCCGACACTTGCTGAATTACCTCAAGATGATTGTCTATCTCGTGTTTATGGTCAGGAATATACGAACAGCATTCTTCTTGGATTAAAGCGCATGTATCACCTCTCACCACCAGGGTGAAGTCGAGAGCCATGCGGTTTTGGAGCACTACAGTTCTCATAGCATTCAGTTCATCAGTCACCAATTCGAGAGCAGAAAAAGTTGTGTTGCTTATTACTTCGAGAAGTTTTGACAGTTTTCTCAGCTCCCAGATCGATTTCACTGCTCCATATGCTGGTAATATGCCTGCCCACGATATAACGCTATCACTCAAGTCCATGTGTGTCAGTCCTTTGTCTAGAGAGTGATGGTCTTTCCAATGCGCATCGATTTGTCCCACTGGATTTACAGGTTTCTTGACGACTTTTCGGACATTTTGAATTTTCCCATGAGGCAAAACTGCAGTGTGTAGTATGACCGGAACCAGGTAACCCAAAAAACAACTGCCGGACCAATTATCTGGTAACCATTTGTATGCCTTTCTGCTACACACAAAATAACAATCCTCTACTTTAGTAGTAACCTTGCTATGAATGTACACTCGCCCTGCATGAAATATTTTTCTATCAATTATAGACAGCTGTTTATAAAGAACAGAATTATGTTTTACTTCGTGTATTGTGCATCAATCCAAGAAATGAATCATAGTTTGTATTACAATAAAGATCTACTTTGTTACCTTTAGTGTAACATCTATAAGGAACAGTCACATTGCAATTGCTCTAACCCACCTGAACAGTATCATTTTTATAAAAACACACAGTTCCCTTTTGTGGAACAGACAAGTGCAATGCTATTTTATCTTGTGCTGTAATGGTTGAGGTATCATAAATCAAGTTCTCCCAGGTCTCATTGACCCCTAGGGGGACTATAGTCATTAATAACCCCGTGTATGCTGCCGGCAAAGCTATGCAAATCCAGCAATTCGAAACACTGAAAGTCTCAGCATACACATATTTAATTGCCTGGTAAGTGTTAAAGTTTGGATGCCAGTTTATGAGTAACACTTCACGTTTATTCAGTTCAGTCTGCGTGGCTGGGAAAAGAAAAGGCCACAACAAAAAGATTATTGTCACTAATACAGTTAATAGGATGATTATGCAATACTTTAGAGGAAAAGGTTGTTCTGCATTTCTGTTTCTTCTAGACTCTATCATTTTTGCTCTTTGCATGTAACAAGATTTTTGTCCAGTTCAAAGTTTTTAACTAATTTTCAGTGCGTCAAGTGGATCCAGGAGGCACACTCCGCAATTTTGACTGCGGTGGGTGTTGACAAAAGCACTTGATATGGACTTTCCCACTTCGGAGATGCCCAATTTTTCCTCTTAACTATCTTCAGCCAGATCCACGCTCCAGGGGGCACTGCCACTTCTGACGGTCTGGTTCATTCTTTATCTGAAACAGAATTTAACTGCAACAAATGTTTAGAATTTAACAAATTACGCATATACTCTGCTAATGTACTGTCAGCTTCCTGGTCTGCGGGCATGAGAGATTTCCACTGAGGTATATATTAAGCCCTTCCAAAGAGCTTTTCAAAAGGAGTCAATCCTTTTGCATTCAGAACAGTTCTCATGCTCAACAGTGCCAGGGGCAGACAGTACACCCAGTTTTTCTGCGTTTCTGTTATTAATTTTCTTAGCTTACTCTTTAAAATCCCATTATGCCTCTCTACTAACCCTACTGATTGCGGGTGATACGCACAATGATTCTTTAGAGAAAAGCAAAAATGTTTACTTAACTGCTACATGGTCTGATTCACAAAGTGTGTGCCGTTGTCACTGTAGATCCTTTCCGGAATGCAGAATCTAGGGATGATTTCTTTAACAAGCACTTTGGCCACAGTCGTAGCGTCTGGATTTTTAGTCGGCAAGACTTCCACCCATCTGGAAAACATATCTACAATGACAAGACAATACTTCTTATTTTCACATTTATTCAACTCTATGAAATCCATACAAATAGTATGAAATGGATACGGTGGTGTAGGGAAACTCCCTTGCTTGGGCTTTAACGCCCCTTGTGCATGATGTTTACTACAGATGTGGCATAACGAACAAAAGTTTTTAGAGTAGTTTGTAAATCCGTATGTCATGAACACTTGGTTCACCAGCTGTACCATCCCCCCTGTTGAGACATGGCACTGCCCATGGCTCAACAAAGCTGCATATCTAAACAAATTAGACGGCAATATCGGTTTCCCTTCTTTAGAGATGTACAGCCCCTTTTCGAGAATTGCTCCTCGTTTTACCCATCTTTGTCCTTCAGTTTGCATAATAAGTGTTTGCATTGTCTTTAACATTTCTAAGTCTAAAATCTCAGAGGGTTGTAGCTCCTCGTTCAAAAGAAATACTTCTGAAGCTGCCTGCTTTGCAGCTGTATCAGCTCTCGCATTACCTTTTGAAATCCTGTCCTGTTGCATGGTATGAGCTGTGCATTTACAAATAGCTACTTTCTGAGGTAACTGAATAGATTCTAAAAGATCTAAAATAAACTGTGCATGATTGATTGGTTTGCCAGTAGATGTTATCATTCCTCAATTTTTCCACTGTTGTGCAAAAACATGTACAGTAGAAAAAGCATACTGGCTGTCAGTAAAAATGTTTACACATTTACCCTTTGCTAAGGTACATGCCCGTGTCAAGGCAATCAATTCTGCTGCCTGTGCAGATAAACTATGTGGTAAAGATTTTGCTTCTATAATGTCAGTATCAGAAACTACTGCATATCCTACTAGGTTCTGTCCTGCAGGACCCCTTTTGCATGAGCCGTCCACATAGTATGTCACCTCGGCATCATCCAAGGGAACATCCGTAAGATCTTTTCTAGGCAGTGCCTTTTGCTCAATCATCTGCAGGCAGCTGTGTGGTGCGCCATCTGCAGGGGTTGGGAGCAAGGTAGAAGGGATCAAAGTCATACATCGTTCGATTGTCATATGAGGTTGGCTCAACAATATAGTCATACAGAAAAGATGCCTAGCAGGGGAAAGATATGCTACCTTTTCTTGTAGTAAAATAAATGCAACTGCATGAGGCACTCTCAATGTGAGAGGGTGGAACAACACTACTGAGGCCAAAGCCTGTACTGCCATTGCAGCTGCAACTACTGCTTGTACACAGTGAGGTAAAGACCGTGCCACTGGGTCCAGTTGTGATGGATAATAAGCAATAGGGCATTGCTCGTCCCCATGCAGCTGTGTTAACACTGATGTCATATAACCTTGCTTACAATCTACAGTTTGGAAAAAACGTTTATGATAGTTTGGTAATCCGAAAACTAATGAGGACGCTATTAGCTGTTTCAGTTTGCAGAAAGCAGATTCTGCTTCTGGTGTCCATTGTAATAAATTCTGTGCTGCCATAGACTTTTTATAAATCAGGTTAGTCAACAGTGCAGATTCTAAGGCATAGTTTGGAATCCAACTCCGACAAAAATTAGTCGTAACCAGGAAGGACATCATTTCCTTCTTGGTAGTGGGTTTTGGTGCTTGCAAAATCGCTATTTTTCTGTCTTCATCTAATGTCCTACCTTCCTTGGATATTACATATCCTTGTTATTTGTTATTTAACTTGTTTTTTTCCAAAGCTGAAGTTTATTTTTGTTTACTTTATGTCCTTCAGTGGCTAAAAATTGTAATAGTGCTATGGTATCTTCTTTACAATCTTGCTGGGTGGGGGACGACAGCAGGATATCGTCAACATACAGCAAAATCTCACTACCTCTTGGTGGGGTAAATCCCGCCAAGTTGCTTGCCATTTCTTGTGAGAATATTGTTGGACTTTCACAATACCCCTGTGGTAGTCGTGTATATGTATACCTTTTCCCCTGAAATGTGAATGCAAACCAATGCTGGCTGTCAGGGTGTATCGATATCAAAAAGAATGCATTGCCAATATCTACCACAGAAAAATATTTCTGTTGAGGTTTTAAATCATTCAACACGGTGTGTGGGTCTGGCACCCTAGGTGCCCTTGGTATTACTGCATCATTTACAGCTTGTAAATCTTGGACCATACGCCACTCTCCATTCACTTTCTTAACAGGAAATAAGGGTGTGTTACATGGTGAATCAGGAGATTCCACCAGCACCCCTTCCTTAAGTAAAGCTGCTATAATAGGTTTGATTCCTACCTCTGCATCTTTTCTCAAGGGATACTGTCTCTTTTGTGGTCTAAATGCTAACTTTGGCGTAGTAGTAACTGGTCCTGCTGTACGAATAAGTCCTACATCTGATTTTCCTGTTGACCAGAGATTTTCTGGTATATTCTCTAAGGCATTCTCTTCCTCCTTCAATAGGAGTGCCAATCAGCTGTCCTTACTAGACTGCAAGTGTACAGCTGGGTGGGTCTGAGTTATCCAATTCAGCTTCTGCACTTGTATTCCCTGTTCTGACAGTTCTAACTCTGTCTGTTTTTCCCATCTCGTGACTTTTTCTCCTAAGTCTACCCATTTTACATTCTTGTCCTTAGTTAAGCTAACATGTGGTAATCGATTAGTATAAAGTGCAAAGAACTCATGGGGCAACGAACAGCTAACTACACTGTTCCCTTCTGTGTCCCATTACAGATTACATAATACCAATCTGTTTGCACGATTTCTAAACAATTCTTGCTCATATTCCTTATCAGGTTCTGGTGTATTACAATAATACAGAGTGCAGTGCAACAAATGCTGTTTATCAATGTCAAGGGAGGGGAACTTGCTGATGGCTATGTTCATCATCTCCTCAGTCACCTCCATTGGAACAGTCATAACCAAGTCCTGACTGTACCAATAAAACATTTCACCCTCCGATTGCAGTGCAAAAGTATCAATTTGTCGCTGTGCTTCCATACCCTGCATAGTCGGAACTACTGCTATACCAAATAACTGCATAAGGTCTCTGCCCAAGAGGTTTACTGGACATTTTGCAGATACAACAATTTTGCTTTTCTGGGTCAATCCTGAAACATGATCAGTTATCACAATATTATGGGAGAGTGGCTCCCGATACAGCTGTCCATTAGCTGCTTTCACTAATATGTAATCAGGTGACTCTGAGTTCTCTGGCAGTTTGGAGGGATGTACCAGGGTCCGTGTTGCCCCTGAGTCACACAAGAATCTGACTTCCCTCCCTTCTACCAGGAGTGTAACTTCTGGTTTCGTGTCTGCTAAATAGAGCTCTAAGCTCAATAAAGCCAAATCCAATATTTAATTTTCTTCACTCTCCGTGACTTCTTGCACTTCCTCTATTTCTTCTGTCACATTCTCTACTCCCTCTATCACATACTCATTTGTCCTTTCTCCGCTATCCCCTTCTAGTGATTCCTGACTATCATATAGTCAGTCCTCACCCTCGTTATCCTCCGTGGTTGCCTTCTTGTTTTTCTTGCAATCCCTTGCCAAGTGTCCTTTCTTACCGCATTTAAAACATTCTCCCATTTTCTTTCGCCCTTCAAAGTCCTCTAATCGTTGATCAGATTGTTTGTTCACCTGGGCATTTCTCTTGCCCTTTTTCCCGGACTGTACTACACATACTTCTGCTCCATCTTCTAAAGAAAATACTTGAGCTTTCTTTTTCTTTTTGCTATTAAAATGCCTTTTGGCATGTCTAGCATATTCAAGCAATGACTGTAACCTGCTTGCACAATGATCTACCATGTGTTTTGTAATAAAGCTGCTTATAGGTGCAATACTGCCTTTCAAAAATGCATTCTTTAACTGCTGCTCATATGGGGAATCGTGTGTCTGATCTTCAGGAACCTGCATTCCACAATGGTTATTAAAACATTCTAATAGTCTGGCATAATATCGGTCGACAGTTTCACTTTCCTGTTGGATGCATTGATTAATGCAAGTCCAGTCTGCCCTAGGCTTCCATTTCTCAGAGATTCAGTCTGTAAGACCTTTCACTCTGTTGTCTAACTCTGCGCTGCTATGTGGGAGGGGCCTAAGCGCAATATCACGGGGATTCCAGTCACCACTAATCATGTGCCAATCTGGTCCCACAATTTGTCTGACTACTTTTTCTACCTCCTCTCCGTTTAAATTATAACTCAGCCTCATTCCTTGCAAATCTTCTAAGAACTTTCTAAAATTAACTTTTGGATGGGGAATTCCCTCAGTGGCTTTCCGGATGTCTTCCGGAGTCCAGGGTCTATACACTAGAATAGTTGGGTCCTGACTTTCTTGCCCTGCCTGAGGATTAGGCACTTCTATAAGTGGGCATATTTCTTCTTCACTCATAAATTGTGAATCTCTACCGATTTGATATAACTCAATGTCCCCTTTTGGGTTTCCTGCCCGTGTTCGAGACCTGGTCTCAGCGGGATCTCTAACAAACGGTTTTGCTTTTGTAGTGTCTCTACTCGCAGTGACAGCAGGCTATCATGGGGGTGGACTAATTTGTTCACTTGCCTCATATTCCGGTAAGGGAGGCAGAGGGGCTGATGCTATTACTAAGTTATTGTCCTCCTTATCTAAAAACATTGCTCTTGAATTATTACTCTTTTGTTCCCTTCGGTTTACTTTCTCAATCCATCTGTGTGCCTGAGGAATTCCTAATTGACGTTGCTTTTTTACCCGATCTCTAAAATCGGTTTTAAGCTGTTTGATAACAAGTGAGGATTTTTCTAGTTTACTGTCAAATTCATACTTATTAACCCATTTTGAGTAGTATTTAATATTATCAGCACACTGTGACTGCATGTATTTCGCATCTTCGGTTAACGGCGGATTTTGGGACCGTTTTGTACAAATATTACCCATTTTTGTTCTACCCTTTTAATCGTTACGTAACTCCTTATTTTTAACGTGGTACCACGGATGTTTTTATAGTCTCTCCAGAATGACTGCCTACCTGCTCTGTTTCCCTGATCTATGACATGACAGTAATCTTTCTGTCCCTGACTTATAAATAAAGTCTTAGCAGAACAAATACAGATCTAGTCCCTGATCAAAAACAGAAAAAGAGGGTAGATTCACCTTACCTGAGCCTTCGTGATTGATCACCTGGTTCGAGTAAACCCATCCTTCAGTCGCAGATCAGAAAGTGGCTGACCTCTTTTGTACGACAATTCAGTCGGAGGACTTTTCGAATAAGAAGAACCAATGTGGTTTCTTCCCTGTACAGTTTCAAGCCACCTGGCCTGTCTGATCCGAGGCGAAGTGAAGGTTTCCGGTCCGAAGGACCAATCTGTCAAAGGAAAAACTTCAAAGACCAATACACGTAAGGTTCAGTTAAGGCACTTTAATTTACTTGCAGCAAGGAAACAAAAACATGCAAATTCAAGGATTTGTCTAACTACTAACAGGAAGTATGTTCATTCTTATACTATTTTACAAGACATGGCCTTCTAAGCTGACGTAATCAAGCACAACTTTTAGCATTGTTCTACAGCAGATGTTACTTCAGATTTTCTGCTGACATGACTAGATTTGTGAGAAACTTTTCAGAAAAACAACCTGGCCTTGGTGACTATTAATCCGTTTACAAGCATCTATTGTACAGTGTTACTTTTCAAGGTACTTTCCTAATGCAGATACAAGCAAATGCTAATTGCAGTTCATATTTTCAAGCAGGCTTTGTACTACTCATCTGTAACTTCTACAGCTGTGTATTTTCTCACACCATAAGTGGAACTTCTTGTCTAAGTTTCATACAAGTAGTATTGTTCTATTCATTATTTTCCTAACACAAGCAGAAATCACCTGCTTCTCAGTAAATTTCCAAGGCACAAGTAAGATTTTAGCTAACAGTACAAGGTCAGAAAGCAACTGCAGTTTGTACAGATTTATGCAGTATGAAATAGAATAAATGTGTTAACCCTTTTCAAGCTTCTAAATGCACTAAGCATATTGCTAATACACACATTAATACATATTTATCTAACACAAGGTTTCTTCATTATTTAACCTAGCTATTCTGGAAAGAAGGGACACACAATTTGCAAAGGGCTAGTCTGATGAAATTGGAGGACGTCTTTCTTCAGTCACAAGTGCATGTAAGAGGTTTTCAGTAACAATAGACACATATGCAGATTTTTGATCTATAGTTTCCACAAGTAATTCCATTGCCTCAGGCAGTAGACATATTGGAATCATCATGTTAAAAAACTAATCTTCCAAATGACTTGGTTGGGGAGATAACAAGCTGATATTATATTTGTGAATCTGTCATATAATCGATTGACTTGCCCTCTTAGATGAACTACCTATGAACCTATTGGATATAGCAGTTGTATAAAGCAGAGGAAGTTTTATTTGCTCCATTAACCCATTTGGTTGCGACTGTAATTTCCCCCATAGACTTCATTGAAATGTGTGTGTATGTATATATATATATATATATATATATATATATATATATATATATATATATATATATATATATATATAGCATTTAGTTATAAGCTGTCTGCTTCTAAGTATGTTTCCTTTGAAAGAAATATGTTAAATGTGGGTTGTCATCTTCACAATGTAATTTTTCCCTGTCATCACTTTAGGGTAATTGAATGACTGAACCCAGGAAAAGAAGCTAATTGTCTTTCTGCTGGGTAGCCAAAGAGCTCTTCCAATGAACCTTTCTCTTTGGCAGTTTACTGAGTTTTTCTCAAAAACAGCTACTCCTCACAACAACCTTGACAAGTGCTACGACTTGCAACAAAAGACCCTGGATATTTCTGCATTCCTGCACATGACTAACAAACAAACTTCTTAATTTTTCTAGCATGTCGAAGGGCCAGATGCTGGCGTCCTCTCCTGCCCAGTTGGTGAATCTGGGAATATTGAGGCAATGTTACAATTGCCTCATGTACACAGACAACCCTCTCCTCCTCCCACATAACACAAATACTTGCGAGAGATGCAGCTATTTAGCCAAACTGGAGACAGAGCTCTCTCAATTCAGGACTGGCAAGACCAGACAGGAGGAGAAGGAAACTACACACACCACAAAACCAGCCTCACATAATGCTACCACACCACTGAATCAAACACATAAACACACAAAGACATACTCGGAGGCTCTGAGTAAAAATTTACCTAAACAGCAGAGGCCTCCAAAGCAGACACCCAAACAACTGCTACCTCAAGACACCCCACAAGCAACACATAAACCACAAAATCAGTGTGCAAAGCAGTCACAGCCCTTAAGGCCAAATACAACACCAAACATACTTGTCATAGGTGACTCCATAGTCAGACACACTGACGTCCCACTCACCAGGCTGAACAAGGAGAGGGTCACAGTAAGCTGCCTATCGGGCGCTAGAATCCGCCACATAACACAAGCACTCGGGTCACTCCATGACAGGTACAAATATGACACAGTCATTGTCCATGCTGGTGTGAACGACCTGAGACGTACCTCCCTGGACTACATGAAAAGAGACATAGAGGAGCTCTCTGAATATGTAGCCCAGGCAAGTATGACCCTGACCCTGAGTAGTATCCTTCCTTCACCAAGAATGATGCCACAATATAGAGACAAGATGATCAGCTTTAACAATTGGCTTAATGTCTGGTGTCATTCAAAGGGGATCCAGTGTCTGTCTGCCTGGGATGACATGCTTGACAAGCCACGCTGCTTCGCAAGGGACAGCTTGCACCTGTCACCCCTGGGATTCCGGATATTGGATAAGGCTCTTGCCACTCCCATAGTGCCTTTTTTAGGCAAGGCTCAAATTCTAAACCTACCACCCTAGAAAACAAAAATGGGAAGAAACTGAGGGTAATGCTGCTCAATGCCAGAAGTCTAAATCTCAAAATGCACGCACTCGAGGCCCTTCTCAGTATGGAGAACATCGATGTCTGTGCTGTAACTGAAACCTGGTTCAAGGCTCCTGAGAGCACCCCGGCACTATTAGGTTTTACCTCATATCATGCCCGCCCCAAAACCTGGACCACACCACAAAAGGAGGGGGTGTATCCATATTCATAAAGGATACCCACACCTCCAGGTTGGTGGCAATGCACGAAGCTTCGGAAACCATCCAGGTGCAACTAACCATAGACAAAACTGCTCTACAAAATGTAGCATGCTACAGGCCACCCTCTCAAACTCAGGAACCCCACACAGCCTTCCTGAAGACACAAGAGGGTATAAATGTATCTCCAAACACCATCATATTGGGTGACTTCAACTACCCGAATATAGACTGGCAACATTACTCAAGCCCTAACTTTCTAGCCCAATGGTTCCTGGAGTTCATAAATTCAAATGCCATGGAACAGCTAGTCACTGTTCCCATGAGAGGAGAAAATATACTAGATCTCATTATCACAAACATGGGGACAAAATGCTCCACACCGGAAGTATATCCCTCATTGGTGAGATCTGATCATAAACTAATCTCACTGGAAATCCACATCCCGCCCCCACCCCAAACAAAAAGACCACAGTGAAGAACTTCTCAAAAGCAAACTTCACACTACTCAAGACTGGTGTGGTATCCTTCAAGGCCCCTGAGCCAGTGGAAACCACAACCCAAGATGCGAAGCCCTTACAAATGCCTTCTATGAACACCTCCAGGACTGCATGGATCAGGCAATCCCAAATAAAACCAAGACTCTTTCCACAAAGGGCAAACGTCCAGTCTGGTGGACCCCAGCCATTAACAAACTTTACAATAAGAGGAGAAAGCTATTACATGATAGAACAAAATCCATAAAAGGGAAGTCACCCCTGATCATTATTAGTAAAAAATACGAGCACTCATAAAATCAACTAAGGCCAATTTTGAGAGAAAAATAGCCATGGATTCAAAGGACAATCATAAGGCCTTTTTCAGCTATGTTAGGAACCTGGGTGGAAACTCCCAGATATGCTCAGAATTAGTCCAAAATGATACAAAAATCACTGAACCCACAGACATTGCCAACATACTGGCAGACAGGTTCAGTGCAAACTTCACCCCCCTCTCCCCCCTAAAGGAGAAATAACTGTCCCAGCGGACTGTAGCCTCCCAGACATCTCAAATGCGCAGGTGAAAGCTGCTCTCTCTAAAGCTAAAAACACAGCATCAATGGGACCGGATTGTGTCCCCAGCTGTGTGCTACATGAGCTAAATGAGGAATTAAACCCGCACATAAGGCAGCTGTTTAATCTCAGCCTTACCACAGGATACGTACCCAAGGAGTGGCGTACGGCAACTGTGGTCCCACTCCACAAAGGCGGTGCCTCTACAGACCCTGGTAATTACCACCCCATAAGCTTAACAAGTCTAGTCTGCAAAGCTATGGAGAGGATCATAATGGAGCTCATAAACAAAGATATAGGGGACTTGCAGACATTGGACCCGACCCAGTTTGGCCTCGTCAAGGGCAGATCATGCCTTTTGAACTTGGTCGACTTCTTCGAAACAGTCACCAAGGCCATTGATGAGGGAAAGGCAGTCCATACAGCCTACCTTGACCTTGCAAAGGCTTTCAACACAATACCCCACTCGGGTATTGTAGAAAACATACCAGCTTAAATGTAAACCCATATGTCACAAGATGGGTTGCAAACTGGCTTAAGGACAGAACCCACAGGGTTAGAGTTGCTGGCGCTATGTCAGACTCCAAGCCGGTCACAAGTGGTGTCCCACAGGGCTCGGTCCTTGGCCCCTATTGTTTGGCATCTACTTCTCAGAAGTACAGGCCAACATGGGAGGACTTTGGCTGACAAAGTTTGCAGACGACTGCAAACTGGGCGCCATAGTGGAAAGTGCATCGGACACGGATATCCTTCAGAAGGGACTCACAGAAACAGATAGCTGGTGCCAGAGCCATGGCCTGAAGTTAAACACCAAAAATGTATAGTCATACCCTTCGGGAAAAACAAGGTAACCCCAAGCTACCATATAGGTGGCAATCCACTAAGCACAGAAGAGGTTATCAGGGACCTGGGGACCCAGGTTGACAGTGGCCTTTCTTTTGACACTCACATTGCTAACGTGGTTAGAAAGACCTTCTACATTGCCCACCTGATCATGAAGGGATTCACATCCAGATCTAGTGAGGTCATTGTTCCCTGTACTCTTCACTTATCAGACCAATGATCGAGTACAATGCCCCATTCGGGATGTATCTCACCCGACATCTGCAGCAATTGGAGAGACCCCAAAAGTTCCTCACCAAAAGGATAAAGGGACTCCAAAATATGTCATATGCTGCCAGATTGAAGAAACTCCAGCTCTATTCAGTCGCATACCGTCTGCTCAGAGGTGACATGTGCCTGACATACAAGGCCATGTCCAACCCGGAATTAATGGACATGCTCCACCTCAAAAAATCCAAATCCACCAAAACCACTAGAGCAAGCGACTTAAACCTTAGCACGGATATAAATAGGACGTGCTGGAGGGATAGATTTATCACTCAGAGACTCCCTATACTGTGGAATAAAATCCCGGTCCATGTGAGGCAGAGCACCTCGTTGGCTCTGTTCAAGAGAAATCTTGACCTGTGGATGGGAGATCGTAGGTTTACCCCGGGAATCATCTCTGTGTTACTGCTGGACAGAGGCTCAACAAACTAATGGGCACAGTATTTTTTCATATAAGGGGTGGCGTAAGCCACAAAACTTTGGGCTAGGCTTATAAATGCCTTAGGGCAGATAGCCTAGTATAAATCTAGGAACCTATGAACCTATTCCCAATCCAAGCAATGAGCACAGTATGACCCAGACGTATTGTAGCTTTCTCATTGACATTGAGCCCCAGCCAGGCCTCAGTGCGGTAGATTACATTGCTTCCCTTTCCTAGGATGCAAGAGACAGCATTTGCTGCTCATTCTATCTGTCCTTGGTTAGTTCTTTCAGCTCTTTACTGCTACTCAGTGCTGAATCGTCTGCATTACAGCAGGGATTAAATACTTTGTAATGCAGTGCTAACCAATCTACTTTAAAACTGTATGTCTAATATATATCAATAGTTTTGGCTTGAAATGAGTCCAGACAGCTCTTCTGGTCCAAGGGCAATGACACCAGCACAGTATTCTGGAGGTCTTGGGTTTCAGTCCCAAATGAGACCTAAATTTATCCTTTTACTTTGATGAGTCAAACAGTACCTAAGCAGAGGGCTATGTGAGTGTGCGTGTGTGTGTGTGTGTGTGTGTGTGTGTGTGTGTGTGTGTGTGTGTGTGTGTGTGTGTGTGTGGTAGTGTGGTGGTGTGTGTATCTGTTCCTATGTGTGACTCTGTTTTTGACATTTCACCTTGGTTACCAGGCTGGGGGATTCCTAGCTGAAAGGTTAAAGTTGTTAAGGGAAATCGCAATAATGATTTGCCCAGAGGGTCTTTTTGATCCATTGGCAGTGACATTAGCATGGTATACTGGAGGTCTTCAGTTCATGTCCCAAATGAGAGCTTTGTTATCCATGCACAAGGAGTCAGGGGAGTTACTACCATTTTGTCTTCACTTTTAATTTTTTTACAAATAAATTACTAAATAACAATATTAAAAAAGTCTGAGTGTGATGTCCCCTCTTTGGGCCAGTAATTAAAGAGCCTGAATCCTCACCTCTGACACTGGAGAGGGATGTTCACTTGGAACAAAAATAGATACATTCAGTATTTCCAGATGCAGAATTAAGAGCACAGAGGGAACACACTCAGCCTGAAGTCTGGGTTTCTCTCTCTCTGTCTCTCCCCAGGTTCCCAATAAGGCTCCCAACTGGCACAGCTGCAGAATTAAGTCCTCAGCCAAGTGTCCAAGCCATAACCTCCACCACACTCCCTGTGAAACCAGTGCTTCATGTCCCTACTCCAAGTAGCTGACACACACACAGTTTGAGATTTGATTTGCGCATACACACACACACACACACACACACACACACACACACACACACACACACACACACACACACACACACACACGTGCACACGTGCACACACACACACACACACACACACACACACACACACACACACACACACACACACACACACACACACACACACACTCACACACACATACACAGGAAGGGCTGGCACAGGTTTACTAGCTATGCTCCCTTCTGCCCAGATAATAATGTACTTACTGCCACCAGGCACTCCCAAGCTAGCTACTCTAAAGCTCTTACAAGTGTACCCAATTATAGTGAGTGAAATTAATATTGATATGAATGATAGTTTGACCAATGCAGTAAGGCTTTCAGGAGTGTCCACAGAGTCACCAAACAGATATGAGTAGTCTCAAAAGTTAAAACATTTTCTAAAGGACCAGTCACAATGAAAAGTTTAAATATATTTTATAATAAATAATAAAAAACATGAAAATACTTCATATCCATTTACAATAAATACTAGAGTTCCAACCACAGAAAATATTAAAATAACTCAGATGACTAGATTCACACAGATACAGAAAAACAGTACATAACTAATCTCACTATATATTCCTGAATGATCTCATGAGTTACTATTCCCTGGTCACTTACTAGAGAAAAGCAAGTTGACGTTGATGAGAGTGCCATGAAACTTCAGTCTCACCTAATATTACACATTATTTTACTGATGGAATCCAGAATTACATCACATATATCTGGTTTTCTGAATTCTGGTTCCCATGCAACCCCCATTGCTAGAAACTGCCAGGATCTAGCACCTATTTGTCAATAATATGCACACACAGAGCCTTAATATCTGCTGCAAGTCATGGAAGTCATAAAACACTTCCACTCTTCCTACAGTAGCTAATAAACCATACTGCTTACAGACATTGCATCTCTGGCTTCATTCAAAACTGTGAAATAAGATCTTCATGGCCTAGGCCTAGTAATTTAATTTCTGACTATTTTTAAAGTTTGATATTAACCTCTTCTCTTCCAGTATCCTTTGTTAAATCATATACATATAAACAGTTACAATAATGCATGCATATTTTTTTATGTCCAGCAGGGCACACTGTTGATACATTTTTAATACAAGCAAGTTTACAAATATACTTTTAAACACAAACATCTGTACATATCAGTTTGATATATAAATAACATATCATTCTTTACAAAATTCCAGCTAGCTATGCTGACATATGTTACACATCCACTGCCCTACTTTTCCTGGCATAGCTGGCAATACCTCACATCGTCACACTGAGTTTTAGATTTTCTCATTAAAGGCAGTGTGAGTGCTGGTATGTGCTTTTTTATTTTCCCTTTCTTCATGTCTGTTGTAAATGCTGAAATTCTAACAATCCATAAGGTCCTCATAACCAAAATGCATATGTTACACTTTGGCAGAAAAGTACCACACGATAAATTGACAAGTAAACAAAACTCATAAGTCAAGGCAAAAATGCATGGCAGTTATCAAGTCAAGGACTGAGCAGTTTAAAAACTTCTGGTTAATGCATGTAGTAGAAAAAAATGGAAAACTAGTAAGTATTAGTCTGAGTTGGTTACTAAATGTAAGTTCCTCACAGCTGTGCATTTTATAAAGAATACAATAGGCCATGTACGCACATCAAATGAATACAGACTGTACTACAATGTCTGAAATGATGGTTGTATGTAGAACCTGCAGTGTTACATTCCAAAGAACTGCTTTTAACTCAGGCAAGTGGAAAATGCTACTGAAAAGGCTATGGTATTAATTTTCATATGAGTGGAAAGTGAATATTGTAGGGCAGTATTATTCCCCTGAACCTCGACTGACAGATTATCTGAAAATAGAAATCAAGTATGGCAACTCAGTGTGACCACTCAAGTAAATAACTGCTTCATGGATCAGGGATATATAAGTGGTGCTTATGCATACATCAGAGAGTAAAAGAAGAGAAAGTAAATGTCCCCTAATCAACAAATATAAATCTGGGACTGGTACAAATTAAATGAGATGAAACAGTAATCAACGTATCTGCCAAGAAGTAATCATAAAAAAGTCAATAAAATAAACATGAAAATATGCACCAAACTAGGTCAAAATACAGTATATTGTATTAACAGAGACTGCACAGCAAAGTACTGCAGAAAAAGCAACAACACATAGAGTTAAAGAAATGTACTGGGCTACACAAACTGCACATGTATAGCAGCAAATTATACACACACACACACACACACACACACACACACACACACACACACACACACACACACACACGTATGCATATAAGCATATTGATATCTATGTCTATGTGTGCGTGTGTATGTGAATGCATATGTTTATATTTAAAGCATCAGCATGCTACTGTCCACAACAAAACACTAATGCATTTCTGAGCATGTTTCAAAGATTATCCAAGGAGGAAGAAAAGTAACAAATGTCATTTTTGCAATTGGCCAAGCCCCCCGGGCCCTCCCCTGTACCCCTACTAATTATATATATATATATATATATATATATATATATATATATATATATATATACTTACTCCAACTCCATACATTCCCAGGGAAGGGACATATTCTCTAATCCTGGTGATTGCCAATCACAAACTCCTGCCAACCATCTGGTCACATGATGACAGCAATGCATTTATCTATTTAGTACTGCTCTTATATCTATTTGGGCAGTACAACCAACAATGTGCAAGTTTTTTTGTGTATAACGTGAAAAGTAGAATAGAATTAAAAATTCAGGTAGGCAGAGCTGAAATGTTGCCATGACCAAGATTTAATTCACAGAAATAAGAAGGCCCAGTTCATAACATTTTTTTTTTTATTTAGACATACCAGAATGAGGCATTCAGCAATAGATAGTTGGCAACTTATACCAGGGAAGCATAGCGAAACAGTAAATTAGATTGTTTGGCAATTTAGTTTACAAAAGATTATGCTGCATGCAGAGAAACATATGATTCTAATGACATTTGTAACACATGACTTAATTCAATGAACACTACAGGAGGAATTATTTGGAGGTATTTTGGTCAACAGCACTGCCAATCAGGGCAAAGCAAAGAACAAAACAAATCTATACCACAAACCTTGAGTAACTGGTTCCACTGAATGAGATGGCCAAGATGCATGAGAATGCAGAAGCATATCAAAGTTACATTATCTCCAAATAAGTATAGAAGTGGACTGATCATAATGGATGGCTGGATTAATTTTAGCATCATAAATATTCTTATCATCACCATCAACTATCTACATTTCTCCTGTTTTTTCTACATGAGGTCAGGGTGTCAAGTCAAGTGTCTATACCTCTATCAATTCAGTGTTACTCTCTGACCTGACAGTCATGTCTTGCTGTCAAAGGTCTTCCCTCACAACTTCCATCATCTGTCCACTAGTGTGCATCTTAATACCTGTCCCAGCTGGTTCATCTCTGTCACCTGTAGATTTCTCATTTGACCTTCCCTCATTGCATAGGTTTCTCCACCATACAAAAGTGCTGGCCACACCACTGTTTTGATCACCTTATCTTTAGCTTCTTAGGCATTGTTCTGTCATGCACTGTCCCTGACACCATGTGCTAGTTGGCTGCAGCCCCTCTGATTCTAGTTTTTGCCTCCTCGTTTATACTTCTCCTCTCTTCAACCACCCCTCCCAGATACTTGAAGCTGTTACTAATTTTCTATTACTTTCCCTTCTATCTTAATTCTTAGCTTGCTCGGATTCGCCCATTTGCTCCCATGATTAATGTCTCTACTCAGTTTCAGTCCATGTGCCTTCAGTTTTGCATTCTATTCCTCTACTACTTGCTGAAGTTCCTTTTCAGAGTCTGCTTATAATGCACAATTTTTTCATACAGTAGCTTTGCTGCTCTAACCCTCAAAGTTGGTAATGTTGCCATTATCAGTATGGACAGCAGTATGCTTAAAGCCAAACCCTGATGCATATCCTTTCCTACTGTGAACCTCACTATGAGTCTGAATTCTGTTTGTATTTGTGTCACTGTGCTCATGTATATAGTCTGCATTAATTCTACCAATGTTTACAGGACTTCAAACCATTACAGAATTGCACAAATCAGTGTTCCTGAGACCTTGTCATATTCTTTCTCAAAGATAAGGAATGCCTATTTGGACTCTTTCCTCATTCCAGTTTTTTCCACTATCTGTTTCACTGCAAATATCAGATCAGTTGTGCTAAATCCTGATCTGAATCCAAATTGTTCATCACACATCTTGCTTTCCACTGCTTTATTTGTTTATAAGTCATCCTCTCTAGCATGTTCAAGCAATGTGACAGGATGATACCTTTGCACTGCCCACAGCTGCGAATATGACCTTTGTACTTGCACACTGGCATTGAAACCTTATCCTTCTATTGTCTGGGACATGCCTTTCACTCCATACTAGTATACCTGCCTTCAGCATCCATTTCTCCCTTAACTCACACAACATCTTGAGCATATCTGCTGTGACCTCATCTGATCCTGCTGCCTTCCCACATTTTCCAAAGAATTTCTTTCTTCTTCTAGGAAGGGATGCTCTTCTTCTTTCACTATAGGCAATGTTTGGGAAAGTACAGCTTCTGTTGGATTTTCTTCATTCAGAACCTGTTGGAGATACTTCTTCCATCTGCCTTTGATGTCCTCTGGACTGCTGAGCAACTTGTTGCTGGAATCCCATTTGAATGGTGTCTGATGACTATTTTCTTTATCTTCTTGTCTCCACATTGTAACCTGATAAGAGTTTATTTATGCCACCTATTGTGTCACTTTCCAGAAGCTGGTAGAGTGCCTCTGATGCTTTGTTCTTTGCTACTGTACCTGCTGTCTTCATCTTTTTGCCATCTAACCAGTATTCCTTCGCAGCCTGGTTAGCCTTTTCTATTCCCCACTTTTTCTGCACTTCTTCTTTCTTTTAACTGCTTTCTGGACATTTGCTTTCTACCAGCTTTTGTTATGTGCCTTATTTCCAAACCTGACTCCGACACATATCTGTTCAGTAGTCATCACACATATTATTTTGAGATGCTGCCAATATTCCTCAGCTCCATTTCTTTTCTTTTCTTTTTTTTTTCTTTTCTTTTCTTTTCCTTTCTTCCTGAGGTGCTACAGCTCTGAATATTTCTCGTAACTTTCATGATTTCACTTCATCTAATTTCTAGGTCTTCA